>NC_134486.1:300591230-300733730 GCF_040206685.1 Ascaphus truei
ATTTGATCGTGGCAGGTCAACAATAAAATCCATTGATATGGACCCCCAAGGACGAGTTGGAACCAGAAGAGGCTGCAGTAAACCCACAGGTGATGCTCGAGGGGTCTTGGTCCTAGCACAAGTCTCACAGGAGAGGACATAGTCTTTAACATCTTGTGCTAATTTAGGCCACCAAAAAGAGCGAGACAACAGTTCCTGTGTCTTGAGGACACCTGGGTGACCAGCGGGTCGGGAGTCGTGCATTAATTGGAGCACCTCTAATCTTACCTCCTTAGGGACGAACAGATGATCCTTACAGTTCCAGAGACCATCACATAGAAATAGTTCTTCTTCCGGAGGAGGGTTTTTAAGAAAAGTGTCATTTGAGTAGGCTCCCTTTATTCGTGTGAGGAGATCGGCAGAGAATGTGACCCCCAAAAAAATTCTTTTTGGAAGAATAGTTTCTTCTTGCTCTTTGTCTGAACTAGGATTCGGAAAGGACCGTTAAAAGGCGTCGGCTTTCCCATTCTTGGAGCCAGGGCGGTATGAGATGTGGAACTGAAATCTTGCAAAAAAGAGAGCCCATCTGGCTTGTCGCGCAGACAGTCTCTTTGCGGATCGAATGAATTCTAAGTTCCTATGATCCATAAAGACCGAATTCTTTCCAACAGTTCAGGTATCAGAGGTAATGGGTACCTGTTCTTCACCGTAATCTTATTTAGTTCCAGATAGTCAATGCAGGGGCGTAGAGAACCGTCTTTCTTTCCCACGAAGAAGAGCGCAGTGCTTGCTGGAGAAGTAGAGGGCCAGATAAAACCCTTTGATAGGTTCTCCTGTAGGTAGTCATTGAGGACCTTCAATTCCGGTTCTGAAAGGGAATAGATTCTTCCAAACGGAATGGCAGCACCCGGTAATAATTCAATGGGACAGTCATAAGAGCGATGTGGGGGAAGCGTATCTGCATTCTTCTTGTCACACACATCTAAAAACTCAGAGTAAGGAGCCGGCAGAAGATTTTCTTGAGATGAGGAAATCTTATGTATTCCTACACACTCTGGTATAGGAGTTTTAGGTAGACAGGCTAGCTGACAGTGCTCCGAGGGAAACGTGAGGGTCTTTGTCTTCCAGTCAATTAGTGGGTTATGGATCATGAGCCATGGAATTCCCAGAATCACTGGAAACAAAGGTGATGGAATGAGACCAAAAGAAATATTCTCCTGGTGATTGGGCTCCATGATTAGTGTTAAGTTACTGGTTTCATGGGTAACAGGTCCAGAGCTCAAGGGAGAACCGTCAATGACTTCCATCCTTTCTGGCGATTCCTTGGCTACAAATGATACCGAATTGTTCTTGGCGAATTCTATGTCCATAAAATTCCCTGCCGCCCCTGAGTCAACCATTACTGTGGTTGAAAAACGATGTGTTCCTTCCTCGATTATAATAGGAACCAGGAGGTGAGGGTGTAGCGAAGGAGGGTTATCTTTCCCTTGAGAAGCAGAGAAAACAGTCTTTGAAATAGCGTGCAGCTGATTTCTCCTAGGGCTCTGGAAAGAAGACCGCCTGGACTTGTTTGGGCAATCAGCGAGATAGTGCCCATCATTTCCGCAATGTAAACAGAGATCTTCTGTTCGGCGTCTATTCCTTTCCCCGGTTGAGATGGGTCCCCGCAGTGTATTTACTTGCATCGGCTCCTCCTCAGTCTCCCTCGAACGTCTTGGGGTACTGACATCTCTAAACCCAGGATTGCTTGGCATGAACCCCTGTCTCTCCAATCGTCTTTCCGTAAGCCTGCGATCAATTTGGATGCATAAACGGACAAAGTCCTGAAATCTCTCTGGGGGCTCCACCCAGGCTAGTTCGTCTTTAACTTGCTCCGAGAGACCCTGCCGAAAATGATATTTCTGCGCGCCTCATTCCAATCAGTATCGTTAACCCATCTGCGGAATTCAGCGGCGTATTCAGCTGCCGAGCGTCTTCCTTGACGAAGATTGTTCAGAGTTGCCTCAGCGGTTGCACTACGATTTGGGTCATCAAAAATAAGACTCATGGCTTCGATGAACTCCTCCAGGTCCCTTAGTAGTGGGCTATCTTGTTCTAACATAGGGGAGACCCAAGCAAGGGCCTCATCCTTGAGCAGGGTTATGATCAGTCCAACCTGGGCTTCTTCGGTATGATAAATGATGGGCTGAAGCTTGAACACAAGTCTGCATTGATTAAGGAAATTCCGGATAGATTGTTTTTTCCCCCAAAATTTTTCCGGAAGGGATATACGGGTTGCGGTTTGCATAGGCACAGTGTTTTGACCAGACAAGGTGATTAAGGCTGCACGTAGTTCACGATTCTCAGCTTCCGCAGTGGCGGCTTGTTCTTCCAAGCAGCCAAGACGATTAAACACGTGTCTTTGTTGTTCCTGGTAACCAACCATGATATGTTGTAAGTCATGGAGTGTCTGAGCCTGAGCCGGGTCTGTTCCAGCGGAATCCATGGTAGGGCCTGTTTATTCTGTCAAGGATTGGACTTCGGCTGAAGTGGATCCCAGTGGCAGGAACAGCAGGGAGCGAAGTAGGGGTCACAAGCAGAGATCAGAGGCAGGCGGCAGGTAGCGAAGTCAGGAAACAAGCAGGGGTCCGAGGCAGGCGGCAGGTAGCGAAGTCAGGAAACAAGCAGAGGTCGGCAACGAGGAAACTGGAACAGGATGATAGCAATAGCTAACACAGCAGTAAACACAGGAACCTTGCAGGAGCTAAGAACCAGTATAAATAGGCAAGGAGGAACAGGAAAGGGAGGTTTATATAGGCAGGCTGAGAGGTGGAGCACAGGTGCAGAGGTGTCAGGTATCAGGTTCTGGAATGTTCCTTAGTTTAGCAGAAGCAATCCCAGTGGACAAGTTTAGGTACTGCAGGCTAGAACAAGACATTGAGAGTGGCAGCAGTCCCGGTGGCCAAGCATGGGTACAGCAGGCTAGAGAATATGACAGAGGGACTGTGGATCAGGTAAGATCCCAGGCGGGATTGCTGCTTTAGAAATTGTGAAGAGGGGGCATCCTGACACTGGTTAATGGGTTCAGAATCATTCACATCTGGGTTTTTTTTTCTTCGATTTAGTGAGGTCAACACACACACACACGTAACAAGGACTAATGGTAGTAAAGTATAAGTGTACTATAATAAATAAACTGTTATGTAAAAAAAAAATTATGTCCCGGTTTTTCATTTTCAAAATCTGGTCACCCTACTCCTAACACATACACTACAGTAATGGGCAAAATTACTATTATCCACATAAGGATAATAATGCATGTGCCCATTTAAAATACATTCATCACAATAAATAAAATAAATACATCTTGAACTCACCCTTGTCCGGCTGCCACGATGAACTCCATCCTCATCTTTATCACCGTCCATGCCCTCGGGTGCTACAAAACATACACAAGAATAAAAAGCGCCAATCTAATGTCCCCTAAACCCTTAATCACCTTAGTGGTTATTAACCGCTATAGTAATTAAGGGGTTAACCCACCCTCACCTACCACTCACTCGGGAGGCCTAACCACCGTCTCCCACTATCCACCTATGAGGCCTAACAACCCTCACCCGCTACCCACCTGGGAGACCTACCCAGCCTCGGGGACAATATCCCCTTCCCCAAAATTAAAAAAAATAGTCACAAAAAGGTCCATGCTGGGAGAACCAGGAGCCTTTACAAAACACGCAGTGTTACACACGGTTCTTCCCAGCAGGGGTCCCCGCAGACCTAAGGTACCAACCCTGTATGACAAAAAAATAAAACATGGAACTACATTTAAATAAATCAATAGCCCACCACCACCACCACCACCACCACCACCACCACCAAACACATACGGTACAGTAATGGGCAAAATAACTATTATCCAGATATGGATAATAGATTATTTTTCCATTATTAAACACATTTACTAGCATAATAAAATAAATACAGTTCTACATACCTCAGCAATATGAAGCCCCTTTGCCAGCAAAGTCCCTCTGTCCTCCGTTGCCATAACATTACATTGCAAATAAATTCTGGTGTCACTTAACCGGAGGCAATATTAATAAAATTTACATTAATTCAGCTTCATTACCATAGCGGATATCCGCTACGGTAATGAATTATTGTTTATTGGTATTGGTGTTTTGACACTAGCATAGACGAGTAGGGTGTCTCCTGAGCTGAACCGCATTGGTTTCAGCCTCGGGGACCACCTACTTCCTGAGATACAGGCCCCGTTATGGGGTGCCGGTATCCCCTGCAGAATTTAAATCCCGGTCATGTGACGCGGAAGCTTTAAAAGCACAGGGGATACCGGCACCCCATAACGGGGCCTGTATCTCATGAAGTAGGGGGTCCCCGAGTCTGAAACCAATGCAGTTCAGCTGAGGAGACCCCCTGCTCATGTACATTATTATTAAAATGAATATTGTTACTGTATGATCGCCTGTAACAGCCGTGCATGGAGATGCAGAATCTCCATGCAAATGTTACAGCCGGCTTTTTTTTCTATCAGCTTTCACACTTGAACTTTAAGCACGATAGCAGGGGGAGGGGGGGGGAAAGCACGCACAATCGCGCAGATTTGAGCTTGGCCGATACAGCATGTGCTGAAATCCTTAGAGAATCGCGCCTCTGGCTTCAATTTTAAGCAGACGTGAAAACTTGTTTCACGCCGGTGCAAAAGCTCACTGCTTAGTGCATGGCCCCCTGTATGTTGTGAGTTAGTCACAAGTCCATGTTACGGGAAAAAATATATCCGTTATTTCATTTGCCACCTTTTTTCTTTTATTATGTTATGATTGACATGGAAAACTATGGATTCGCCTATACACATGATCTAGGTGATGAAAGTGAACCCAAACATTACTATTTGCATATAGTAATACATCTAATCACTACTTCTTACATCCATTTGTAAAGTAAGTAGCGTGAAATTGCTGAAATATTGCAAAGCCATACAGTATATTATGCTTCAGTTAACAAATTATCTGTAGATCATCCAGGGAGCAGAACTATGTGGAAAGATGAAGTTCATAAGTGTTATCTTCACATGAAATTAGCTGCTGAAATCATGCTGCTTCTCTTGAATACTACAAGTGAAGATTAACTGAAAATCCCCTTACTTCATGTCCTGCTCTACAGTACCTTAGCGGATGCTGTAATTAATTTAATGCAGATATTTTTGAAGCATTCATGGTTACATATTCAGTGCATTGATTTACTGTATTATAGAATAGTGCACTGTCAACAACCCTGCTATTACAATGGATTTGTGCTATTGATTTTTCAGCCATGGTAACTATTATTAGATTTCTGAGCTTATTTCTATTTTGTCTATTTTTGTGCACCAAGTATAGATTAAGAAAGCAATGAAAATAAATTTAGAACATCTAATGAAGATGTCAGTGGCTTCACAAATTGAATTATTTTTCACAGGCTATGAAAATGCATTTAAAGTGAATACAATCAAGTAAATAATATGAATGAAGGATTTATATAATGCCACACCTAAACACAAACTACACACACACACACACACCTTTTGTATATATCTGTAGTCATACTGAGCCATTAATTGAGCCAGCTGTACTGAAGTAGGGATATCCTGAAAACCTGGCCTGTTTGCGGCCCTCGAGGACTGAAGTTGTGCAGGCCTGGTGTATGTGGTGCGATATGATACCTGTGGTTCACAGGAAAACTGAGCCTCTGCTGCTGGGAACCTGGGGTGTACCTGGGTTAGTGATCATAACGCCTCCACCTGTACGGGATTCCGCTGTTTAGGATCACCCTGTTACAGGACAATAAAAAAATATACACGTGTAAAGCATAAGTTTTACTATACACCTCATAGAACCAATACTTAGAATAATATACACCTTTGCAGACCTCGCAGGGGTCATAAACCCTCACTGTGCCTCCCCAACAATGTGTCCACAACCGTGTGGGATTTGCCGCAATGCACTGAGGTGCTCCAGGCACCGGACCATCCCAGTGTCCCCCAAGAGCCAACCCACCCTAATGTGTGAGACAGCGCTGCCCCACTTAAGTGTTGGGTCACTGGTGAGTTGGGTACCTGCCGGGTGTGTCCACATCTGGGCGCGCAGATGAAGATGGGATCCATGGATCTGAAGTGCTGAACTGCAAAGCCTCGGTCACAGGAGACCAGATTTCCTAACACCTTTAATTACTGGGATCATTGATTGAGCAAAACAAGATGGTAAAATAAATTGTAATTTATTTCACGAAAAAACATACACACAAAGTAACACAATTTACAAGGTTAACACACTTACTGGGAACGGAGCTAATGAATAAATCTATCTTTAAAACGAAATTCACGAAAAGGACCTCCTTTGGAGCACTTTCCTTGACAGGTAATTATTCACAAAAGTCCTGGAATTGTTTTCGGCATGAAATGCCAACCGCGACCGCTACATTCTCAAAAGCAGGATTTAGAAACTTTTCTGAGTTCAAAATCCTTGAAGCCGGCTACTGTCTATTCAGTCCAGAGCATCTTTGAATTTGCGACTGTTGTTTGGTGCTTGATATCTACACTTCTCATTGGCTGCAAGCTTTCTTAAAGCTTTCATGCTTTCATTCACTAACCTGTACAGCCTTTCAGAGCGTGGGAATACTCCTGCCAGCCAATCACCGATTTGCCGGGTTGTAAAGCCGGGAGGGCACTTTTCTCAGGTTGTAAAGGGGCATGCGCCAACCTGGCACCTCTGCCTCTTTGCATACTGAGCCCACCCACTGCCCAGGCTCCACAGAGTCTGGGTTCTGGCAAATGGTTGCCGGATTGCCTTGTGTTAGCCCAGGATGTGGGTACTCAAGCAGAACTGCAATACCCCTCCTGTTCTAACACCTTGGCATCCCTGAGGCTTTCAAGTACGGACTCCGCACAGACACAGAGGCACCAAGCTTGGTTGCCATCTGGGCTGGCCGGGATCCATGATTTAGAAAATCCCTCAGTTCATATACAGGTTATCAATATATATACACATTAAACTATTAGCATTTAATAAAATATATTGTGTCCTGTTTTCTGTGTGCTAAAAGGTACAGTATGAGTTCCTATTCTGGTGTCAAGTTCCTATTCTGGTGTGAGTGTATATATTCCCTACATTCACTAGCCTCGTTCTTCGCACACATTAGAAATATAACTTTTGTAACTTCTAGACACTGTGATCCAGCTCATCTTTATAACTTAGCTGGAGGATCCACTGAACCCCTACACTAGGTTCAGAGTACATGGGTATGTATCTGGGTATCTCTGCTATATTGCTGTTACACTAGGGACTCTGTGTATAGCTGCAGATATAGCTTAACCCCTTCATACCCATTTACCTTGTCTGGAAGATGCTGCAGCAGGGATCCTGGCGGTGAGCTGCAATAACGCTTTCAAATTTAGAGTTTGGCGGAGTAATGTGCTTGCTGCATCCGAGAATCTCACTCAATTCCCGGATACAACTTTTGGGGTATCCCATAACTTTGGAACCCCGATACATATACATATTCTGTAAAGACTTTCTCTGACAAACCCACCCTGAAACTTACAGCCTAAAAATCTCCCAATCCCAGCACCCCAGTAAAGGCAAAAGTCCCATAAATCTAATGTCGCAAAATTTGTATACAGTCCCAGTAATACATTTTTACATTTGGGTCCCAGAGCTGACACTCTAAGACCCCAATGCAGGGGTCAGGGTTAACCAAGTGGGCTTAACCTTTATTGATGAGCCTGGTTAACCCCTTCACCATCACAGCCTCCGTCTCTACATTGGGTGAATCCCGCATGGACTGTCCCACAATAAAGGGAGTCTCTGTATAGATGGTGATCTGGTCCCAGATCACCTAAGGCCATCGCAGCCCCATCCTAGCTTTCAACACTCATCGTGAAAAATGTAATAAACTATGTTTATATATAAGGTGTTTCAAGGTTATGCGTACATCAACAAACCAAGGGAGAGGGAGGGGGAAGGGGGGTAGGGGTGGTAGGGAACCTCGCTACTGCCCGTGACTGGGTGCTTCGACCAGGGGAAATGGGCAAGCAAAACACAAGGAGAAAAAGAACCCCTATAGTGGGAGCACTCAACTGGCCAATGATACTGATGTGAGAGATATATGTAATAACCTTATATAGAACACAGTAGTACTTGAGTAATGTAAGGTGAGAATAATTAAAAACAACTTTATTGGGAGATGTCCTCAAATAAAATAAATGTCCTAAATAAATAATAAATCCTAATCAAGCGGCGAATTAAAATGCAATGAAGGTGGGGTGAGCCAATGGAACAGTACATCTAATGCAGTTAAAGGTTATCTGAATATCCTCTAATATTAAAGGTAAGTGTATACCAAAATATGTTTAGAGAAAGTATAGTGCGGTTGCAACATCAGAACGCACTGACGTCATTGGTGACGCGTCCCGAGACTTCCGGGTTCGTCACTTCCGGTTACTCACTGTCTCCAAACACTGAGAAGGTTTCCGGTCTACAGACTCTCACGGTCTGTATTTTATGCGCCTCAGGGGGGTAGAGCATAGGCTATCTGCAATTTTATGGCATAGGTTTGTGCTCAAGTACTACTGTGTTCTATATAAGGTTATTACATATCTCTCACATCAGTATCATTGGCCAGTTGAGTGCTCCCACTATAGGGGTTCTTTTTCTCCTTGTGTTATGCGTACATCAAGGTAGATTAATCAAGATTAGAGCCACAGAGTGGCAGTTACCAGCATCTGCAACCAGGAACCACCAGAGCTTCACTCTCCTTTCCACCTACCTTTCATCTGGTGAAATGCCAGATAATTGATGACTCTGCCACAGTCTCAATGTCCTGTAAATAGCGTCAATGCGCTTAGTGGAACCTGGGGAGTGGTTGTCCTTTGCTCGCAAGTAGTACACAGGTTCCTCTGCAGACATCACTGTGTTTCCCGATCAGTCAGGCAGCGTGACGGCGTGATCCCGCGGGCCCTTCTGTGATGTCAGAGCACCCACTCTGCTTTGAGTAACAGCGTCTGCCAGTAATGATTCAGACCTCACTTGGCAACCACAGAGGCAGGCAACAGCGTGGCACATGCGCAGAAGAGGAACTCAACTCGGTGTTCAGCAAACCGTTTGACAACAATAAAATACACCTTGGAACATGAATAATATATAGGTTGAATGGTATCTCTCCTACGCGGCGTTCGCCGCGTAGGAGAGATACCATTCAAACTATATATTTTTTTATTATTCAATGAAGGAATGGATGACTGCCCTTCCTAACCGCTTCAAAGTGGAAATACAGAAAATCTCGCTTCAACCCACACGGTTTGATGTCGGTCAAGCACTGGGTCGAATATACCCGGTTATGCCCATAGAATCCCTGGCTCATGTGAATGTCGCTACTATGCATGAATCCCTTATGGGATTTCAGTTCGACTTTCGGGAATCGATCCTGCTGGTGGCCTGGAAGAAACGGCTGAGTGACAAGCTGACAGAACACCAAGCAGTGTTCTCCTCCAGCGAGGTGGATGTGAGCTGTAACAAGAATTTGCAGCACACGATCCCATTGAATGATCACACCATTCGTGGGGCGTTCCAAACGCATAGCTCCCAGAGATGTGGAGGACGTGAGGAATCGTAACTGAGTCCTGTGGCCCTTACGCCTCCTCTATCATGGTAGTACACAAGAAGAATGGATCCATCCACCTATACGTAAACTACCACACCCTGAACCGCCGCACGGTACCAGACCAATATTCAGATGCACAGGCCATTATTCGAACAAATCACAGAGCCGTTTTCATGTGCTCTGCTGTATTCCATGCGGCATTAACGCGGCTAATCACCCCAGGCACTCGTGTTTATCACGGTTGCTTTGTTTGTATTTCATGGATTCTGTTTTGTATCCGTGGCAGAAATGAATGGATTGTAATGTGTACTGTACTGTGCTACTGTGCTACTGTGTCAATTTCCGTGTTTAACACTGTTTAACACTAAAATGCCATTTTCTGCACTCTTAAGGTGGAAAGGTTGGAAGAAATCACACGCCATGACTTGGGTATTCCGAGGTATAGAATGCATATAATGGCCGCTGCATCTGTACCTTGCCGTGGATAGAAGAAATCCTCAGCGCCCTAACAGGAATTCAGTGGTTCAGCGTGCTGGACCTGAGGTCTGGATACTACCAGGTACCTATGAGCTCCGAAGACCAGGAGAAGACACCATTTGTCTGCCCCCTCAGGTTCTACCAGTTCACCTGAATGCCCCAAGGCATCTGTGGTGCACCTGCGACCTTCCAAAGGTTGACAGAGAAGACTATCGGTGATATGAATCCCTGAAAATACCTAGTCTATCTGGACGATATCATTGTGTTTGGCAAAACACTTGAAGAGCATGAAGAACGCCTCCTGAAAGTGCTGGATAGACTGGGAAAGGAAGGCCTGAAGCTCTGCTTGGACAAATTTCACTTCTGCCACACGTTGGTCACCTATGTGGGCCACAGAGTGTCCACGGAAGGAGTGGCTACTGACCCCGCTAAGGTCGAAGCCATAGTGTACTGGCCCAGACCAGACAACATGATTCTGCAGTCCTTTATGGGATTCTAAGAATACTACCGCAGATTAATAGAGGGGTACTTCAGCAATGCCAAGGTCCACAATAATCTATTGCAGATCTAGCCCGAGGAACCTCGGCAGAAGGCTTCATCCCTACAGTCATCCTTTGGGAGCAAGTGGATGTCTGCCTGTGAAAAGGCCTTCATGGGCTCAAGAAATGTCTCACAGAAGCCCCCATCTTGGCCTATGCCGATCCGGAGCAGCCGTACATTCTACATGTGGATTCCAGCTTCAACGGATTAGGGGCCGTATTACATCAAAAGTACCCTGCTGGCCTTTGCCCAGTGGTGTATTTAAGTCGCAGCTTGATACAGAGTGAACAAAACTATCCAGTTCACAAACTGGAGTTTCTCGCACTCAAGAGGGCAGTAGTCGATAAACTACATGACTACTTGTACAGGGTCTCTTTTGAAGTATGGACTGACAACAATCCGTTGACCTACATTCTGACCTCCACCAAATTGGATGCCACCGGTCACAGATGGTTGGCCGCTCTATCCAATTACCAATTCACACTAAAGTACAAGCCGGTGCACATGAACATCAGAGCAGATGTTCTGTTCAGAAGACCTGGACTGAGTGCAATGCCATATGATGACCCGTAGGAAGAAATCCCTGGGATTGGGCAATGTGCTCAACTGCCATAATAGTGTCGGATAAGATTGTGTTCTCTGAATTCAGAGTAGCCGACTCGCTGGGATTTCAATCCAAGGCACTCCCTGCTGCCAACTGCCATCCAGAAGGCATGTCCATCAGCCAAGATATCATCATAAGATGGAAAGAATTGGTGATGTACCAGATGCGAGACCTGTGGCTAGAGCTATACGCCAGGCCATTCAACAAAACAACCCTTCCTTGGTAAAGCAAGCTCCTACTGACACAGTTGCTGTCATCATGAGGGAATGGGACAAGTTCTACATGGAATGTTGTCTTCTCTATAGGATCATCACTTGTCATAACCATCCCAATAGGAGACAACTAGTAATGCCCCGAAGCTTGCAGTACCATGTTCTACAATCTCTGATTGATGATCATGGACATCTGGGGGTAGACAAGACCTAATAATAGATATGTTCTTCTGGCCGAAAATGTGGGAATCAGTAGAGCGCCATTGTCAAAAGTGCCTGTGGACTATACAGCAGAAAACACTGATCACACGTGCAGCCCCAATGAGCCACTTAAAGAGCTTCGGTCCCATGGACCTAGTCTGCATGGACTTTCTTTGTATTGAGGCAGACTCAAAGGGTATCGGCAATGTCCTGGTAGTGACCAATCACTACACCCACTATGCCCAAGCATTTCCCACCAAAGATCAGAAAGCTCTCACAGTAGCTAACGTACTGTGGGAGAAATACTTTATCCACTACGAGTTGCTGATTCGGATGCACTCCGATCAAGGGAGAACCTTCGAGAGCAAGTTGATCAAGGAGCTCCTAAACTTTCTCAAAATTGAGAAGTCTCGCACAACTCCCTACCACCCTGAAGGAGATGTCCTGCCAGAAAGGTTCAACTGAACCCTTCTGGATATGCTAGGCACTCTAAAGGGCTCCCAGAAATCCGAATGGAGCAAACATGTCGAACCACTAGTGCATGCCTACAATTGCACCAGAAATGAATCAATGGGGTATACCCCCTACTTTATGAAGTTCGGCCGAGAAGCACGACTGCCTGTGGACATCTATCTCTGGGTATCCACCGATGGAGTGCCAAACAAGACCCACTATAAGTATGTGAGACGGCTCCAGGAAAACCTTCACAGAGCATATCACTCAGCGGAGAAAGCCACCATCAAACTGAATGAGGGCAACAAGCGGAGGTATGACCACAAGATCCGGCATCAGGAATTTTGGAATAGAGATGCAGTTCTCCAGCAGAATTTTGGCATCCCTTGTGGAAACACAAGTTTGCTGATCGATGGCGAGAAGCTCTCTTCGAGGTAGAGTCCCAAATGCCGGTCATCCCTGTATAACGAAACCGAGATGCAGTTGGAAGGGTAAAGGTCTGGCACTGAAATCACCTACTACCAAGAAGAAAGAGCTCATCCCAGACATATAGACAACATAATTTGTATTACACGTAATGAATGAAAGAATATTATACGTTTCGGTCCCTTCTTGGTTAGCGAAAACTTTTGTCTTCTGTACATATCTGCACATCTTACATTTGCCGCATTGAAAGCAACCAAGTAAATTTGGCCAGAAATCCTTAATTACATGTAATACAAATCATGTTGTATAAATGCATGTGGGTGTAATATGAGTTACTGTACGTAGGTCTCACTACTAGACCTTTCAAACAAAGAGTGTTTTGTTTTCATTTTTTATTTATCATGTATCCTGATCAACACTAAACTGGAAGCGGGCGCCATTGATGCATCCCAGGTTCAAATGTTTTTCCTGTCCTACCTCTAGAGGTGAAGGCGAACTTTCTCTGGTGTCCCCCCTTAATAGACAGAAGGATTTTTTTTTGGTAAGTCATATTTTCCCTTTTGATATTTTGCCATGTTATCCTCTCACTGTGAATGCGCATATCAACCTCAGTGTATCTTTTCAGAGCATGGGAAATTCTCCCACCAGCCATCAGAATGGGGGCTTGTCTGGCTATTGACGTCAGAGGAGAGGGCGTGCCAAGCCATCTCAAAAAAGCTGTGTGTGCTGTGCACGCGCATAGTAAGTGAAACTTCTTTGACTTTTGTCACAGAAATTGTATTTGTGTTGGTGATGTTTTAATTAAAAATCAAAATACAATTTCATTGACAAAACGCAAATAAATTTGACTTAGAACATGCGTACACATCCCTTGTATTTGCACTAAGCGTGAATTCCTCGTGTGTGTGTGTGTGACTGTGTGTGTGTGCGTGACTGTGTGTGTGTGCGTGTGACTGTGTGTGTGCGTGCGACTGTGCGTGTGACTGTGCGACTGTGCGTGTGACTGTGCGTGTGACTGTGCGTGTTACTGTGTGACTGCGCGTGACAGTGCGTGTACGCGTGACAGTGCACGGTGCACGTGACAGTGCGTGTGCACGCGACTGACTGTGCGGGCGACTGACTGTGCGCGCGACTGACTGTGTGTGTGTGCGTGTGACTGTGTGTGTGTGTGTGACTGTGTGTGTGTGCGTGTGTGCGTGTGTGCGTGTGACTGTGCGTGTGTGCGTGACCATGTGCGTGTGTGTGTGACCGTGTGCGTGCGTGTGACCGTGTGACGTATGCGCAGCCCCCCTGCACCTCACACATCCCCCTAACCTATTCACAGTCAGTGTGTGTATGTGTCAGTCAGTGTGTGTGTGTGTGTGTGTGTGTGTGTGTCAGTCAGTGTGTGTGTATGTGTCAGTCAGTGTGTGTGTATGTGTGTCAGTCAGTGTGTGTGTATGTGTGTCAGTCAGTGTGTGTGTGTGTCAGTCAGTGTGTGTATATATGTATGTATGTGTGTGTGTGTCTGTCACTGTATGTGTGTCTCTCTTTCTGTGTCCTGCCCCCTCTCTCCTGACTCCCCCCCCCCCCCTCAAAGGCAAGCAGAGCTGCGGACCCGCGGCGGCTCTGCCTGAGTCTCTCCTCTCCCCCCCCCCCCCCCCTCCTCACAGACAGGCAGAGCTGCGGACCCGCGGCGGCTCTGCCTGAGACTCCTACTCCCCTCACAGACAGGCAGAGCTGCGGACCCGCGGCGGCTCTGCCTGAGTCTCTCCTCGCCCCCCCCCCCACCCCCCGGCGAGACGCGGCCACACCGGGCACCGGGCAGATACCTAATAAAGGCCCCCCCCTCCAGAAGTGCTGCGTGGGCAGAGGCAGTGTCGGCGGGGAAGGGGGGCAGCGCGTCATCGTCAGCGGGAGCTGGCTTGGTGCTGTGGGGAACGCAGCTCACTCTACCCCCCCCCCCCCCCCGTTCCATGCCTCGGCCGAGGGAGGTCAGCGGCAATTAAATTTTGAGGGCTGCCGCCGCCGCGTGTCAGCGGGTGGGGGGAGCAGAGCTCGTTAGGAGCTGCGACGGCGGATACCCTCCATGATCCCTGGGCTCCTCTCCTCGACCCCGGCGGCGCTCAGCCAGCGGGACGCAGGAAAGCGGAGGTAGGGAGGAGAGAGGCTGCGCGGCATGGCAGCGGCCGTTAGGAGCGGCGGCTATCGCCGCCGCATATGTCACGGTGTGTGGGGCTGGGGGGGGGGTGGGGGGGTGATTAGGAGCGGCCGCCTCTGATTTGTGGAGCTGGTGTGATGTCAGTGTTGGGGTCGGGCTGAGCCAGAACACAGCCCGGCCTCAACTGCCAGCACTGACGTCACATCCGTTTCATTTCTGTCTCCACAATTCTTTTTTGCCCCATCACGAATGAGGTGCCACTAAGGAAGTTTCACTTCAAAAATGTGTGGTTTATTTCTGTGTTATGATGTTAAACAACAGCCAAGTTCTAGAACAAAATAGTGGGCATTTTTCTGAACAATGCCCTTTTCCTCTTTGACTATTTAACAACTGATTTCTCCTATGAGTTAATTTAATTTCCAAGAAATGTGATTTCTCAACGCTAGTGATGGGCAGAAATATCAAAGTTCAGACCATGAAGATTTTGCTGAAGTTCACAAACCTACGAATATTCGTCTGTGTGGATTTTGATAAAAATTCTGCACAAAAGCATGGAAATCCACCTAAGATTTGTATTTCTCTTCTTTACTCTGAACAATTATATTTTTGTACTGGTTCCAATGAAGTTGTAAAATATTCAGTTACAGTATTTATTGCAAATTTAAAATGTGAATATCCATTGCTCGAACTCTGATGTATCCTCGTAGATTTGCACTTGTAAATAAATGATGGTTTTGCGGGGGATTCAGAGTGGCAAATAATTTACCCATGTCTACTTAACACTGAAAAAAATGCCCCTTATGCCTTTCCAGTACATGCCTGCGTACTGACGACATACTACCTGGTGTCCTTTTTCTGAACTTCCCTCTACCTTCCATGTAAGGTTATACGTGGAAGTACACATAGTAATCCTTAAAGGACTTTATGTGCAGCTGTTTTCACTGATGCTATTCCTTATTTTGTTTTCTAAAGCTTACAATAAAATAGATGGTGGTCATAATACAAAATATTAAATGAAGGCACAAACTGGGATTTGGAAAATTGCTAATATATCTGCAATTAATTGTATGTGCCCCTTCTACTTTCTTTGGAAACAATGGCTGTTTTATTGCATGTTGTGTTCCCCCTAAAATAAATGTTTGTAACAAAGCATAACAATAACATGATATTCCCTTTATGCTAGATAAAGTAGAGGATAATGAATGAGGTTATTTCTAGTTAGAGTGCGCAAACCTCTAATGATTGAATCAATACTGATTTACTGTTTCTAATGTGCTGTAGATTAGAAGAACAATAAATGCATATACAGCCGCGGCCCCTTTTATTCTCTGACATCTCCGAATTTTTTCGGGGATTTTTTCTGAATGTCACACACTTCACCACGTTCATGCCGCATTCATGTTGCATTCATGTCGGCGTCACCCGCGGTTGATGTGTTTATTGATGTGTAAATTGATAATGGTTCGGATTTAATTGGTTGCAATTCTTCGCGTATCCGCCAGGTGGCAGATATTCATGAATTGAATGTGTCGACTTGCAGGTGTTTAAAAAAAACACTACAGTGGGCCATTGTAAATTGACCTTGGTACTTAAGAAGTTACAATAATGTATCAATTTAGGCTTTTCATATTAAAAACTGAATGCACAGTGTCTGGTGTTCTATTATCCTGAGAGTTCCGACATGAGTGCGCCACTGCGGTCCGTGTTCCAAAAACCCGACATAACGTATGCTTATTTAATATGGACCGTGATTAATGCAACAGATGATAAGATGGCAACAGTTGGTCAAATTTATCAGTATTTTATCAAAAACTATAACTTTTACAAATTTTCACCAGATGCTCATGTGTGGAAGCGTGCAATAAGGAAAATGTTATGTATCGATCCGTGTTTTTTTGGTATTGATCCCGCACACGGTGTTAAAGGAGGGTATTGGTGTGTAGCACAAGATTTTTCCTGTATCTTTGATCATGGAGACTTCAAAAAGGCAAAAGGTCATGTTAAAACCAACTAAGAAACGTCAGTCGCAGGCAAGCAATGCGCCAGTGCCAGCACCGGCTTCCAATAACGGTCCGACCGTCAGTGAAAACCTGGTGACCAGCAACCCTTGCTGTCTGTCCCCGCCCGGATACTTGCAGCCTGAGCCAGATTTCGCATACAGATTCCAGCAAGCTTGCATGTACCAAAGCGATTTCTAGCTTCATCAGCTGACTACAGGTGTAGTAGTCCCGCTGTCACCTGTCAACTACGTGTATAATCAAGAATACGGGACTGGCAGTGGCTCGGCGCCAGCTGATTGGCAAAGTCTATGGTGAGTAATGTTGCCGTATTATATTCTGTTTTTGAAATATAAATATCAATGCACAGTCAAGCGATTCTCCTGTAAGCAATATCATTGGCTGAGCAGCTTCTACAGTAGATACTGAACAATTGGTGGAAAGCTAGGCGCATGCGCATTGGAACCTTCTTGAAACGCATATGCGTGTCATCACATCGACAGTAGGCGCATGTGCATGTGAACAGGAGACGCCCTCAGAGAAAATTATTGGTGGGACTGACTGTGGGAACTTCTTTAGGGGAATGACTGACCATTACAATATAACTTTTACTTAAATTTTTCCTCAGAAAAGAAAACTTTGTCATCTCATGCGGAAAACGACAAATGGAGGGATTTCGATGGATAATATTGCTTTCTGTAAAAAAAAAAAACACGTACTGGAGTCAACAGTTTAGTGGCCGTTGTTATTGATTAGGATAGAATACTGTAACTGAGAAAACCTGAAACAGTATGCTGTTGTTTTCAGACCGTATGCAATACTTTTTTATATATATTCTGTATAATAAACCCGAAAAATAAAAAGTATGCATTTATTCTACATGTATTCCAGTACATATGTGTATTCTATACCCGTACAGCATGTATTGTTTTAATACTCTTGTGAAGTACTGAGCATGCCTACAGTATACAGTACTGTTCAGTATGCCTGGACAGTACTGTACTGTATGTTCTAGAAACACTGTATTTTGTTACAGTATAAAAAGAGACAATGGAACAATTTAAAACAAATCAACATTTTCTTTTATTGGTGGAGTAAGTACAAAAACATTTATGGAGTAAGCAAAACATTTATTTACAAATACAATGTAAAAACATTTAAAGAGTACAGCAATTCAAAACATTTACAGTAGGATGGTGTATAGTACAGTAAGTTAGGCCTGCACAACTCCAGTCCTCGAGGGCCGCAAAAAGGTCCGGTTTTCGTCCTGAAAACCGGGCCTGTATGCGGCCCTCGAGGACTGTAGTTGTGCAGGTCCTGTGTAAGTAAAAAAAATTCTTTATTAATAAAATTTAAATCACGCAACATCTCCTTTATTAAAGTACGGAAAGTCAAAACATTTACAGTACAACAGTATGGTGATGGTAAAAAAATTCTTTATTAATAAAATTTAAAACACGCAACATCTCCTTTATTAAAGTACAGAAAGTCAAAACATTTACAGCACAACAGTATGGTGTTAGTTAAAAAAAATTCTTTATTAATAAAATTTAAAACACACAACATCTCCTTTATTAAAGTACAGACAGTCAAAACATTAACAGCACAACAGTATGGTGTTAGTAAAAAAAATTCTTTATTAATAAAATTTAAAACAAGGATGTTGTGCTGAACAGCAAGTCAGGCCTGCACAGCTCCAGGTCTCGAGGGCCGCAAACAGGAATATCCTGAAAACTGGGTCTGTTTGCGGCCCTCGAGGACTGGAGATTCTGTCTACGGATTATGGCTCAAATCAAGTCTGGCGTTACCCAGGTATAAATGTGAGAAGGCAGAAGTGTCACTACATCAATTTTCAGTAAATTGTTCAATTATATAGCAAGATACAGTATTACTTTAAAGTCTGCTAAACGGATTCAAAAGATTAACTGTACATTTCTACTTTGTTATAGCCGGATTTTTTTTTAATGGAGCAGTAACAACCATTTTTATTGGTGTGTAGTTTTCTTGGGCCTGACAATCATTTTCTTACCTTGACATTTCTCTACATTATTTTGAAGAAATGTGATACCCTTAAAATATAAAGTGGCACACTATGGTTTCCTCTTAAACACTGTACATAATTACATTTGATGGTGGGTTTTTTAGCCAGGAGGCTAAACACAAACATGATCACATTAGGTGCATTTTCATCATTAAAATAGTATTTAAGACTCACTCATTGTTATCATAGGTCTCCTAGGTGTAAATGGACTCTTGTCTTCGAATGTACTAACTTCACCATTAGGATGCAATGTTTTTGTTCGGAAATCCCACATTTTTCACATGGACTTTGTGTTGCATATGGACAGCCTAGGAATTGGATTATAGGCTCATAGAAGTTTTATTTCTCTTGTGGCTTGTCGCTATGAAACTTCTTGATGTGAACCTGTGGAGCAGGTTCTCCAGGAGTAAGGGTGCTCTGGCATTCCAGTTTAAGGATATATTTCAAAATGAGATGACTTGAAGGAAGAACCTGTGTGGTTCTGAAAGCTCTGTATTCTAAACTAAAGCTCAATAAAGAAATCTACATTCCAGAACCGACACTTGGAACTATCTGCAATATCACAGCATTTATTAATAATCAAAACACTGCAATAAGCAATGACTAAGTATACTGTACATTGGTAGTACAGCCACATCCAACAAACAATAGATATGGATACAGTACCATCAGTGTTTTTTTGCTGCAAAAAAAAGGTGGGGATACTGTGGTCCTCCAACATTATTTTTGTGAGAATCTGTTAACAGAGTAGCCGTCTGCGCATGCGCAAGAGCTCACACAAGTGCAGACAGCCACTGTGTTAACACACATAGTTTACACCAGGGTTGAGCAAACTTTTTAAATCCAGCCCTCCTTTTCATCCATGAGATTAGTCAGCCCCCCCCCCCCGCCTGATGTAATCCAAATCAAATGAAAAAAAAAGTTATTAAATTGGTATACAAATACATAAAAATACTTACCCTTTTGAAAAAGCGAGAGCGAAACATGCTTCTTGGGTAGGCATCACTATCGATGTCAGGCATTATGCGACAAACACTATTATGCCGAGACAGGTATTCTGGTAGCCTGCGCACGGGATACACTCGTTATATTGCAGTAGACATTCTCGGATTCAAGTGTCGCACCAAGGGTAAGATCAACCATAGCTTAATATTGCTCCTTTTATCCTTTCCCCTACCCTGTACCCTACCCTATAGTGTAGGATTATGTATGTAGGGTCAGAGTATTTAAATTGGTCCTTTCACTTTTAATCACCTAATATTCATTAACTGCTAGCACATACAGCCGTACATTTCTGACAATTAGCAGACATTGTTTGTTAGGAACAGTAACCTTCAACGCTGATTTCTGTTACTTGTCGTCTACATAGTGGACTTGCATCAGCTATAATTAGGCAGGGGTTATCACGTTAGGAATATTGGTTTTTCTTTTCATGCTCTATTTCTCCCTCACGGGAGCCGTGAGGACGACATGACGGAACCAGAGATTTCATCTGTAAATAGGATTTTGTTATCTCTCTACTCAGCCAGCACTGTTTACAGAGTCTGAGTGAATGCAATTTGGGGTCTTCTCTGTCACGTGACAGGACCTCTTTTTCTGTTTGCTCTAGCTACAGTACCCTCCCCTAGTGCACCTACCCTGTACTAACCATCCATAATTCTAGGTTTAGTGGGTATCACTCTATTGTTGTCTCAACATAAAAATACTTGCATATTTCAACATTTTTAAAACTGCAAAACATGATGAATTTGATATGTTTTTTTTTAAATAAGTCAATGTAGTCGTACTTTATAAGATACATCTGACTACAATGATTTTCTCTAACCCCCTCTTCTTCTCTCTCACTACCCCTCTTCTTCTCCCTCATCCCCTATCCTCTGATATGCTAATTTGCAAAACACACCATGTTTCAAAATTTCCCTCATGGTTTACTGATCTGGAGACATTATTATCCCATTGAGACATGGCAAAATGTTTTACAGGGAATTGAGTTTTGAACAAAAACTAGCTTAATTTTACAAATGCACTTTGGACAGTTTTGCATATCTCTATTCTTGAATTCGCCCATCTCCCACTCAACGCGGACTTTCTTAGATATATACTCCCAATAAAATAGCAAGGATGGATAATAAGGACTGCCTATGAATAAAGGGAATATTAAAAACATAATTACTCATTGGATCGCAAACCCTTCGTGATTTATTTTGTTTCCAAATGTGCAGTGACATCACTGGTCTGTATTTTCTACATGGGTAGGAAGCAGAGCCCCTGACCAACACCTTAGTTTAGGTAAGATGTAAAAAAAAATGTGTGGTTTATTTCTGTGTTATGATGTTAAACGGCAGCCAAGTTCTAGAACAAAATAGTGGGCATTTTTCTGAACAATGCCATTTTCCTCTTTGTCTATGTAACAACTGATTTGTCCTATGAGTTAATTTAATTTCCAAGAAATGTGATTTCTCTACGCTAGTGATGGGCAGAAATATCAAAGTTCAGACCATGAAGATTTTGCTGAAGTTCACAAACCTACGAATATTCGTCTGTGTGGATTTTGATAAAAATTCTGCACAAAAGCATGGAAATCCACCTAAGATTTGTATTTCTCTTCTTTACTCTGAACAATTATATTTTTGTACTGGTTCCAATGAAGTTGTAAAATATTCAGTTACAGTATGTATTGCAAATTTAAAATGTGAATATCCATTGCTCGAACTCTGATGTATCCTCGTAAATTTGCACTTGTAAATAAATGATGGTTTTGCGGGGGATTCAGAGTGGCAAATAATTTACCCATGTCTACTTAACACTGAAAAAAATGCCCCTTATGCCTTTCCAGGACATGCCTGCATACTGACGACATATTACCTGGTGTCCTTTTTCTGAACTTCCCTCTACCTTCCATGTAAGGTTATACGTGGAAGTACACATAGTAATCCTTAAAGGACTTTATGTGCAGCTGTTTTCACTGATGCTATTCCTTATTTTGTTTTCTAAAGCTTACAATAAAATAGATGGTGGTCATACTACAAAATATTAAATGAAGGCACAAACTGGGATTTGGAAAATTGCTAATATATCTGCAATTAATGGTATGTGCCCCTTCTACTTTCTTTGGAAACAATGGCTGTTTTATTGCATGTTGTGTTCCACCTAAAATAAATGTTTGTAACAAAGCATAACAATAACATGATATTTCCTTTATGCCAGATAAAGTAGAGGATAATGAATGAGGTTATTTCTAGTTAGAGTGCGCAAACCTCTAATGATTGAATCAATACTGATTTACTGTTTCTAATGTGCTGTAGATTAGAAGAACAATAAATGCATATACAGCCGCGGCCCCTTTTATTCTCCGACATGTCCGAATTTTTTCGGGGATTTTTCTGAATGCCACGTACTTCACCGCGTTCATGCCGCATTCATGTTGCATTCATGCCGGCGTCACCCGCTGTTGATGTGTTTATTGATGCGTTTATTGATAATGGTTCAGATTTAATTGGTTCAATTCTTCGCGTACCCGCTAGGTGGCAGATATTCATGAATTGTAATGCGCATGCACTTCATTAATGTGTCGACTTGCAGGTGTTTAAAAAAAACACCTCAGTGGCCCATTGTAAATTGACCTTGGTATTGAAGAAGTTACAATAATGTATCAATTTAGGCTTTTCATATTAAAAACTGAATGCACAGTGTCTGGTGTTCTATTGTCCTGAGAGTTCCGACATGAGTGCGCCACTGCGGTCCGTGTTCCAAAAACCCGACATAACGTACGCTTATTTAATATGGACCATGATTAATGCAACAGATGATAAGATGGCAACAGTTGGTCAAATTTATCAGTATTTTATCAAAAACTATGACTTTTACAATTTTTCACCAGATGCTCATGTGTGGAAGCGTGCTATAAGGAAAAAGTTATGTATCGATCCGTGTTTTTTTAGTATTGATCCCGCACACGGTGTTAAAGGAGGGTATTGGTGTGTAGCACAAGATTTTTCCCGTATCTCTGATCATGGAGACTTCAAAAGGCGAAAGGTCATGTTAAAACCAACTAAGAAACGTCAGTCGCAGGCAAGCAATGCGCCAGTGCCAGCACCGGCTTCCAATAACGGTCCGATCGTCAGTGAAAACCTGGTGACCGGCAACCCTTGCTGTCTGTCCCCGCCCGGATACTTGCAGCCTGAGCCGGATTTCGCGTACAGATTCCAGCAAGCTTGCATGTACCAAAGCGATTTCCAGCTTCATCAGCTGACTACAGGTGTAGTAGTCCCGCCGTCACCTGTCAACTACGTGTATAATCAAGAATACGGGACTGGCAGTGGCTCGGCGCCAGCTGATTGTCAAAGTCTATGGTGAGTAATGTTGCCATATTTTATTCTGTTTTTGAAATACAGTGGCGACCAACTTTATTCGAAGTTGGCTAGTTCCGCGAATTTCGGAATATCCCGGTGATGTGCGGTTTAGTAACGTTTTCTCCCGGAGTGTATTGCGTTATTTTGCGCCCGTGATTTAAGCATTTTATTCCCGCTGGCTGCAATACTGCAATTCCGTGTAAAAATGCATGGGGGCGTTTAAGAGCTGTTGTCTCTGAAGTCTAATACCTTCGCGGTTCAACCTACAGTACACAATCTGTGCGTGCGCGCGCAGTAATAGTAAAATTGCATATTTAATTTTATTTTAAAGTACAGTACTGCACTGTACATGCTCGGACCCTGTTGGGGTGAAGTGAGGGGGTTCCTAACATCTGGGGGAAAATTAATTTTAATTCTATGTTGAGTACTGTCTTGTTGCCGTATTATTTTGGTGGGGCTGGCTGGGTACTTCTTTAGGGGGCTGACCATTACTGTACATTAAAACTTTTCTTTTTGTTTTTTCTCAATATACTGTGTAATAAACCCGAATAAATAAAACTATGCATTTATTCTACATGTTCAGTATCGTGTCATTATTTGTCTTCCACAGTATACTGTACAGTGGTATACAGTGCCTAACATCTATGGGCAAAAATAATTTTGTTCCTAGGTGCCCTAGAACAGAAGTTCCCACGCCAATTCCCTTTGAACTTGACCGCGGCCCTAAGTAGTTCCCACGCCAATTGCGCGAATAAAATGTAAAATAACGGAGACACCTGCTGGCTGTTGGAGGGAATGGAGACTTGATTTCAGAGCTCCTCTCCCACCGGCACTATTAAAGCAATTACAAGCGGCAAAAGCGTGATTCTACCTGATTACTACACAGCACATCTTTTATAAACATCGAGAGATGCCGATTAACAAAACAGCTCGATCCAAAGGCCAACCGGTTACCACTTTTTTCAAGAAAAACGGAGCGCCCCCACCCGAAAATAAAGAGATCCCTGGGCAGACATCAGACAAGGCCCCTGCTGTGGATCCTCTTGTGGAGGAGGAGGGAGATGAAGATATAGTCCGGCGCAAAGACCTAAAAGCATTCTGCGCAGATATGAAGAAGTTCTTCATGACAGAACTTTGGGCGCTTAGAAAAGACCTAGATGCTCTCGGAGAGCGTACTGACTCCATTGAAACTAAAATGGACGAGACAACCACCGCCATAGCTGAAACACACGACCAGGTCACTGCTTTAAATGACAGAGTTAGATTTTTAGAAGATAAGGCAGAGGACGCCGAAAACCGCGACCGGCGGTGCAACATCAGGCTACGGGGGGTCCCTGAAAATATAAATGACCTTGAAGATTTTACAAATAGGTGGCTGGAGCACCTTTTTCCGGATAAACCAGACTCTGAGATACGGCTGGACAGGTGCCATAGAGCTTTGCGCGGGAAACCCCAGAGCGGCGACCCCCCCAGAGATATTGTGGCGCGATTCCACCATTTTCGCACCAAAGAAGAGGTGTGCAGGATCTCCCGTGAAGCTAAGACCCTTGAGTTCGAGGGGGTCAAGCTCCAGATATACCAGGACTTAGCCCCTGCCACCTTGAATAAAAGAAAAGCTCTGACTCCAATTACAAAAGTTCTCCGAGAACATAACATCAGATACAGATGGCTGTTTCCCTGTGCCCTCCTTTCAATTAAAAATGGTGTTGCTCACACTTTAAAAAACCCAGAAGACGGAGAGGGCTTCCTCACCAAACTCGGGGTCACTGGAGCCATACTCAACCCAGCACAGCCACCATCCGTCATCGCCAACCCCCTCACTCCCTCCTGGAACAAATCAGGGACCCCCCGTACTAAGCAGCATGTGGTGCGGGAGGCTTCAGGCTCCAACTGATCTTAATCAGCACAACAACACAAGTTTATAACCTCTCAGACCACAAGGAATGAATCCCTGTTCAAGCCCACTGTCCCACCAGTACCAGATATCAACCAGACTTACCTCCTCTGCCAGATGTCAGCTATAACCTGGAGCAGATCCGTTCGCAGTTTTGGAGCAGCAGCCATCTTGGTCCCGTCCTCCTCTGTGTGAGGCGGGAGCAGCAGGGGTTTTGGCGCGAAGGAATCACTGACGTCATCCGGAAGTTCCATCTTCACGCGAGATCTCAGCCGCAGACTGACGACGTCGGGGAGACCGGGACTATGGGACGCGAGACAGCCCCTCCATTGCTGGTGGGGTAGGAGGGGGAGAGGGAGTCTCGGCGTTCGAGCCTCTCTCCCTGCTCTCAATTCTTGACCTGCTCGCCCCAGCATCTGCGCGCCCGTGCCCCAGCATCTGCGCGCCCGTGCCCCAGCGTCCGCGTGCCCGTGCCCCAGCGTCCGCGTGCCCGTGCCCCATAGCCTAACACCACATAAGCTGCACTCCCCGCCTTCTCGCGAGATCTCGGTCGCGGACTAATGACGTCAGAGCGACCGGGACTTCTCTGCAGGAGGCGGTCTCCCCGCGGCCCCGCATGGAGTAGGAGGGAGACTGGGAGATCGAGCCCCTCTCCCTGCTGTCAGGTCTCGGCCCGCTTAACTGGGGAGACCGGGGGGGGGTCACATAGCCCAGCGTCGCCGCCCAGCATCACCTACCCAGCTCAGCATCACGCGCACTGCTCAGCATCACGTATACAGCATTACCAACATATGTACAGCATTACCTGCACAGCCCAGCCCAGCACCACCTGCACAGCCCTGCACAGCCCAGCACCACCTGCACAGCCCAGCACCACCTGCACAGCCCAGCACCACTTGCACTGCACAGCCCAGCACCACCTACACAGCCCAGCACCACTTGCACTGCACAGCCCAGCACCACTTGCACAGCCCAGCACCACCTGCACAGCCCAGCACCACTTGCACTGCACAGCCCAGCACCACTTGCACTGCACAGCCCAGCACCACTTGCACTGCACAGCCCAGCACCACTTGCACTGCACAGCCCAGCACCACTTGCACAGCCCAGCACCACCTACACAGCCCAGCACCACCTACACAACCCAGCACCACCTGCACAGCCCAGCATTACACACACATCTCAGCATCACCTGCACAGCACATCCCAACATCACCTGCACAACACAGCCCAGCATCACCTACACAGCCCAGCACCACTTGCACTGCACAGCCCAGCACCACTTGCACTGCACAGCCCAGCACCACTTGCACTACACAGCCCAGCACCACTTGCACTGCACAGCCCAGCACCACTTGCACTGCACAGCCCAGCACCACTTGCACTGCACAGCCCAGCACCACTTGCACAGCCCAGCACCACCTACACAGCCCAGCACCACCTACACAACCCAGCACCACCTGCACAGCCCAGCATTACACACACATCTCAGCATCACCTGCACAGCACATCCCAACATCACCTGCACAACACAGCCCAGCATCACCTATGCAGCCCAGCTCAGCACCACCTGCACAGCCCAGCATTACACACACATCCCAGCGTCACCGCCCAGATCGTTGCCCTCAGCGTGGTGCATCCACAAGCTCCTAGTGATGTCAGTGCAGCCGGGACTTTTCTACAATAAGCGGTTCCTCCACAGCCCCAGATGGAATAAGAGGGGGAGAGGGAGACTTGGAAGTCGAGCCCCTCTTCCCCCTCACGGGTCTCGGCCCGCTCATCTGGGGTACCCGGAGGATATATATGGGTCTAGTTACCACCAAGCATGTCCCTGCCCCCCACACAATACACAACACCCAACAAACATAAATAAATAAATAAAGATCATCTCCATGTCAAATAGTGCCCCACATAGGGTGACACAGGATCTGGGAATCACACAGGATCTGCGAATCGCACAAGAAAGAAGTTAAACCCATATGATCTCATATAACAGAGATGATTAACATTTTATTAAAAAATAGTAGTATATATGGAGAAGATATATTATATGGGTTAGAGGTATATTATTGTTATGTTGAGTACATGTGTATATATATATATGTGTATGTTTGTGTGGGTGTACATATGTTTGTATATATGTGTGTTATTACATATTACCAGTGGTTGACAGGTCACCGGGAAATCTACTCGCCACACGAGAGGGTCTGCTCGCCACCTGGTGCCAGGCGTGTGCTGCTTGGGCCAATGTTTACTCGCCCGGGGGTTGGGTCCACTCGCCCGGGGCGAGCAGGTGTGTGGGTTTGTCGAACACTGCATATTACTATATACGCTATATAAGATTCCGCTATGATAAATATCTGCTGTTTCGGTTTGGCTGTACACGGTGTGCTACGAGAAGGTCTATTATGTCACGTCATAAGGACTACATCAGTGATGGAGACTTTTCAGCACATGCGGACTCGTTCGATATAAATATATTTATCTCTATATGAAGAAGCGGGTTATATGGAGGATACATACAATACAATTTACATATTATTTGTCTCTACGGATTGAAATTACCGCACGTATTGTATCCATATGCTAATGTTTCTCGTGTCATATCTGCCTTATATGTTCGGGAAGATGGTGTGCAGACATATATATATACATGTTTAAAATTTCATAAGTTAGCTTAATTAAAGCTGTTTAGAAGATGTTCACATTAGATAAGATTACAAACATAAGGGCTCAACGGCCTAAGGTTACTGTTATTTTACCAAGGTTAACCCCGCTAACCCCATTACCAGTAATAGCACTATCTAGATTACAATCGGGATTCAAGGTTCATGGTCATTAAGGTCACTGTTAGTGGCACTGAGATGATGTCACTATCATTTTATGTTGCAGTTCACAAAATATGCTTTGCTTTTTCCTTTTTGAAAAGTGCCGGGGGAGATACTCCCCTTCGAGCATGTGTCCCCTTCATCGGTCCCCAAATATGATGGACCGATTCCAAGATCCAGGGTGGGATATCTTCAACACAGGAGACTGGCCCATCTTTAAAATGGAGTCAGAAGACCCACCCTTTGGGCACAGGAGCTACTCTCGGGGGCTCCCGAGATACGCCCTTGTTTTTTGTTTATCCCTTTTTACAATTTTATTATTATTTTCTTTTTCCCGTTTTAGCCCTCTTGTCGCTTCCCCTGTCTTGTCTACCTTTCCCTGCCCTCTCCCTTTCCCCTCCCTCTCCAGGGAGCATGGATTCCACCCAGAGCGTCTAACCGACACGATAGTTTGGGACACATCCGCCAGAAACCTCAGATATAATTTCACAAGTAAGTATGCAGATCACTATATATATCATTCCCTGCTTCATAATACATGGCGTTAACATTAATCTCTCACAATGTGAAGGGCTTTAATAGTCCAATCAAAAGAAAGATTGCCTTTACAGATTACAAAAGAAAACAAGCGGATGTGCTATTTCTACAAGAAACACACTTTAGTAATAATAGCTCCCCCAGGTTCCTAGATAGGGGCTTCTCCCAATTTTATACAGCATCAGCATCGGTCAAAAAACGTGGGGTAGCCATCGTATTTAACAACTCAATCCCATTTATTCTCCAGACAATCAAAAAAGATGTAGATGGTCGTTATATCATTTTAACAGGGACCATACATGAGCAGCCTATTACGTTGGCCTCCCTCTACGCGCCCTGTACACAGGATGCGTCCTTTTTTGACAGATTCTTCCGCCTGCTAAACTCAGCAGCTAAGGGATACACTATAATAGCAGGAGATTTTAACATCACAATGCAATCCTCAATAGACAGATCAGGGGGAAATGACTCCGATAATAAAAAAGCTCAAAATTCCCTGCACAATGCCCTGAAAGATAATCAATTAGTAGACATATGGAGGGAGCTCCACCCTACGACAAGGGACTACACTTTCTATTCCCACCCACACACCTCATATAGCAGAATCGATTATCTCTTCGTTTCGTGCCACCTGGTCCCTAAGGTCAATCATACAAAGATCCATGATATTTCATGGTCTGACCATGCACCAATTGAGCTCAGGTGCAACAATATTCAGACCAATAGACCAGGCGCAAACTGGAAACTTAATGAATCCATTCTTAAAATACCCGAAACCTGCGAAACGATAGGTCAAGAAATAACTCAATTCTTTGAGATAAACACAGGCTCTGTGGAATCCCATATGACTTTATGGGAGGCTCATAAAGCAACGCTAAGGGGCATAATAATTAATCTCACTGCTAAAAGAAAACGAGTGAGGGATTCCAAAATTCGGACGCTCCAATCCAAATTGAATTCCCTTTCATCGAGTCATAAGACCAATCCCGATCCACTTACGACACAGGAACTTAAAGATACAAAAATTGAATTGAATATGTTATTGACTTCCCGGGCGGATAACACCCTATGTTGGTCTAAGAGGAAGTTTTATGAAAAAGCTAACAGGCCGGATACGATGCTGGCGCGCGCACTGAAAGATAGGCAATCTAAGTTTAATATCCAAGCTATACGCTTACAATCGGGTGTACTTACGGCCAATCCTAAAAAAATAGTGGAAGAATTCGGTTCATTTTATGGCTCCCTATACGACGGTAAGAAGGTGGCACATAATAACAACATGAGCAGCGCACTAAGAGATTTCTTAGCCAGCTCAAAACTGGAGAGATTGACAGAGCTAGACAGAGAAGCTATGGGCGCTGACTTCACATTGGAAGAAGTGTCGCAGGCCATCAAGGAGCTTAAGCCATCAAAGGCACCAGGCCCTGATGGCTTTTCGGGGCTTTATTATAAGAAATTTTCCGAATCACTTGCTCCGAGGCTGCTCCAAATGTTTAATGCTATCTTAGCAGGAGCCCCTATTCCTGGGGACATGCTGCGGGCGTCTATATCACTTATACATAAACCTGGCAAGGATCCGCTAAATTGTAAAAGCTATAGGCCAATATCTCTAATTAATACCGATATCAAAATATATGCGAAATTATTGGCCAACAGATTAAGTCACATCCTACCCAGACTAATACACCCAGATCAGGTCGGTTTTGTTAAGGGGAGGCAGGCAGCGGATAACACCCGACGATTTATTGATCTGTTGGAATTGGCTAACAAAAATAACACACAAAGCATGCTATTAAGTCTGGATGCAGAAAAAGCTTTTGATAGGATAGACTGGCCATACTTAAAAGAGACGCTCGCGGCATTTGGCTTCGGAAATCGGGTGAGTAGAGCGATTATGTCACTATACTGAGGCCCAACCGCCAGGGTCATACATCAGGGCTTCCCCTCGGTCCCATTTCAAATCCAGAGTGGCACAAGACAGGGATGCCCTTTATCTCCCCTCCTGTTCGCCCTATGTATTGAACCCCTCGCGGCACGAATTCGAGATAGCCCGGATATCTCAGGGTTAAACGTTTACTCCCAATCACATAAAGCGGCCCTCTATGCTGATGATATCCTATTAATTATCTCCAAACCCCTTACGTCATTACCTAACCTGTTTGACCTACTAGATAAATTCTCCAAGGTCTCAGGTTTCAAGATTAACCAATCCAAATCTGAAGCTCTGAATATCAACCTCCCTAGACATACAGAGAAATTACTGAAACTAAATTTCAATTTTAACTGGCAAAAGAACTCGATAAAATATTTGGGGACCTATATCACCAAAGATGCAAAAAGCATCTATAAAGCAAATGATCCCAAACTGATCTGGACTCTAAAACAAGACCTAATCAGATGGTCTTCCAAGAAGATTTCTTGGATCGGAAGGATTCACAGCGTTAAGATGAATCTACTTCCCCGTATCCTATACCTCTTCCAGACACTACCTGTGCCACTCAAACTGAAGGACATACTCTCACTTCAGTCTGGAATATCTAATTTTATCTGGGGAGGTAAAAAACCGAGAGTAAATAAGTTATCTATGAAGAGACCTATTTTAGCGGGTGGCCTAGCGGTACCCTGCCTGTTGTCATATTTTAAAGCGGCTCAATTAACCCAGGTCATACAATGGCATTCCGACCCCAAATTAAAAAGATGGGTTGAGCTCGAACATGCGGCTTGCTCCCCTTTAGAGCTTAACAATTTGATTTGGCTACCTAAAACATCAAGGAAAAACACTATTTTACCGCTCACCTCAATAGCTAACTCCTTATCTGTTTGGGAAGCATCAAGATTAAAAAACTCACTTACTTCAGCAAATTCCCTGATGTCACCCATTTGGAATAATCCTAGCTTTGCACCGGGTCTTATTGGTCATAATCACTCAATTTGGAAACAAAAAGGCTATACTAGACGCAAAGATCTGGAGGGCCATGATCTAAAAATTAAATCTTTTGACCATATCAGACTAGAAAAAGACATCCCCCACACTGAATTCCATAAATACCTCCAGCTCAGATCATTTTATAATAAATTTGCCCCATACCCCCCATTGGCGAATTTTGAAAAGCTCTGTCGGGCAGAAACCGACACTAAGGGACTCATATCTACGATATACAGAGAGGTAATCGAGCCTGCAATCTCAAAGCACCAATCACCTACATTCCGTACCCAATGGGAAAGGGACCTAGGGGAGACCTTGGACGACGAAGAGTGGAAGGCTATATTCCTAGGAGCCGCAAAAAGTTCTATATGCACCACACTGAAGGAGAACGCATATAAAGTTCTTATGAGATGGTACCTCACCCCACTCAAATTATCTAAGTTTATACCAGGGTCCTCCCCATTGTGCCCTAAACAATGTGGAGGAACAGCTGACCTGTTACATATGCTGTGGTCTTGCCCGCTGATATACCCGCTATGGGAAAAGATCAGAAATTGGATCCAGAGAGTTTTCGATCTCACTATTCCCCCAGACCCGTGGCTGTTTCTCATGAACAGACCCCTAAAGAACCTATCAAAATCACACAATAAACTAATTGCACATTTTGCTCTAGCTACGCGGTGCGAGATCGCAGCACTATGGAAACGCCCCGATATTCCAATTATCCCAAAGATTCGGAATCGTATTTGGTTTATCTGCCAGATGGAAAAGTTAACGAGCTTAGTTAATGACACTGGTGACAATTATCTAAAAGTTTGGGCCCCCTGGCTTGCCCAAACAGACATCCCTGGGGTAGAGCGTAACACAATATGGCTATAATAGTAATAAATGCGTTCTCCTTTGGGGGCATGAGAACCAACCCCACACCTAGAACCTCATACTCCTTACGCCCAATCATTTATTCTACAGAAAAGCCTCACTAGTTGATACATAGTCCTCACGCTGTCCTGGTGTTCCCCAGATGTATTCTTATTCTTGTCCTTGGATACACCTTCCCCCTCTCCTTCCCCCCCACCCCCTCCTTTACCTCCTCCCCCCCACCCCCCACCCCTTGTTTTTTTTTTTTTTTGTTTATATATTATTATTTACCCCAGTACCTTACACATGACGATTCCCACTCACGTGGTTAAGTAGGGCTCGAAAAACTACGTGAGTTTATTATGCTTTTGTTATTGTATATGATATGCTAAATATGCACCTGATGTCTTTTTTTTATGTATATCATGCATTTATGTATAATAAAATACAAGTTATAAAAAAAAAAAAAAATGTAAAATAACCCGTTCTGTGGGTCTGAGCGGGTTGAAATTTACCTGGTCCTCATGCGGGGGGACCCTTGCCATAGTGGCAAAATATCAGCCTTCCAAGACCCCCGGAACCGGAGGTACAAAAAGACAGTTTAAAAGCACATTACCAAAGTGGCTTTTTTTCTGCCATGCAAGTCAATGGCAGAAACCTGAACTTTAACATCACCCTGACTCCGTTCTGTTGCCACGAGAGGGTCGCAATTTGCCATGCAATCCTGCCACAACTAGGACTTCATGGTGACTGAATCTGAGCCCTCTAGGTCGAACAGAACCGAAGTTGTGGGTTCCAGGTTTCTGCTCATTCTGACTTAGCCGGTTCAAAGCTTTCTCCGCTATACATGTAGAGGTATCAGAACCGTGTTAGCCGAGCTTCAATAATCAAAAAAATAAATAGATGATACCGTTCTGTGGCTAACGAAATGCTTTTATTTGTGCGAGCTTTCGAGATACACTGATCTCTTCTTCTGGTGATGTTACAATGAATGAAGCAAAAGGTAAACTTAAAAACAGTGTCTCTTGGAATGTTATCTGGGCTGTTCCTTCCCCCGGTGTGGATGTGTTTTATGGCTAGAGGTGTTAAATGGTTACTGAAAGCAAGTGAAGAAAGAGTGTGTATGTGTATCAGTGTGAATAAAAATGAATGGAGAGCCCACAGTATATACAGTGCTTTACACAAGGTGTGTGTGGAGTGGGACTGGATATAAATGGTGTGGGTGGTGTGGAAATGTGAGAGTTAGTAGCACAACTAAAAGTGTGTGTGGATACTTAGTGGTCCCTATTGGTGTATAGGGATGGAAAAACAAGGAGTATTAGTATGTGTGAGAGACAGCTGTGTGTGCATACATATAGCACAGTATGTACAGACATGGCCTTTAGCGCTTATGGGACGATAGTTCACTACTGTCAGTAATGACTCATAAAATTTCGATCTCTGTTTAGGCCACTGCTAAGTGTCCCGAACAGTTGCATAAATTTGTATTCATGCGTATGTATGCGTATTCATGTGTATATATATATATAAAGACAGGGTTGCAGACCTGTCTAAGACATGCAATATGCAGTAATATTTACAGTTGCTATATATATATATGTATATATATATATATATATATATATATATATATATATATAGAAAGAAATTAAGACAGCACCCCTGTCAGTGACACCCAAATTGCTATATTTTGATCTCATGCAGCAAGATGATACACCCAGCACAGATGTCTATTTAAAATACAATATAATCCAAAATGGATTATGGTGAGGTAACAGTGGATAATTAAGAATTTTTTTATATATAAATAGATGAAAAAATATTGAAATATTGAATAAAAACCGTGTAATGTAAAAAAAATGTATAAAATATATATTACTTAATTACCAAAAATGTGATATATGCAAAAAGGAAGAAATGTAAAAAATGTGTGGCAATGATAAAAATATAAAAAAAGTTAACACATAAAACATGAATGAAAAACCATGAAAATGGAAAATGAATGGTACTTGAATGTCCTTATGAGTACTATTTACTGAAAAAAATAAAGTCCAGGCTGCTTCTCTCTTGGGCTCACCAACCTCCCATGATACCTATTAGAAAAAAAGAAGGAGAGGCGTGCACGACAAGGAGGTGAATGGCAGCTTAGAGTGTGAGCTCCATCCCCTCCGGCGTTTCAAATCGATCTAACTCCAGCAAAAACACAGCAACTGCATAATCCAGTATCTACAGAACGTGTCTAAATATACAGACATGGCATCAACTAAGACTTTAAGAAAAAAAACACAGCCGGTATCTACTTATTTTAAGAGCAAAGAGGCTGCCAGGGCTGACATACCTGAGTCTCCAGTGCAGACAGCATCAGCAGACCCAGAATTGGACCCCTCACCTGAAGAACCACACGATATGGATATAATGAGACGTAAAGACATGAAGGAGTTTTGCAGCAATATGCAACAATTCTTTAAGTCTGAACTTTGGGCACTTCGGAAGGATATAGACGCAATAGGGGAGCGTACGGCCGCTTTGGAATCCAGGGCAGATGAGACAGCTACATCCACAACACAAACACAGACTCAAATATCCGCCTTAAAGGCACAGGTCACCTCCCTAGAGGATAAAATTGAGGACGCAGAGAACCGCGACCAGCGCTGTAACATACGGCTGAGAGGGGTCCCAGAAGCTATAACTGACCCAGAAGAATTCACCTCGAGGTGGCTGGAACATATATTCCCAGACATGGCTGCCAGAGACCTGGTTCTGGACAGATGCCACCGGGCACTGAGGGGAAGACCTCAAAAAGGAGACCCCCCGAGGGATGTGGTAATTAGATTCCACTGTTACCGCACCAAAGAAGAAACATGCCGGATAGCAAGGGAACTGAAGGTAGTGGAGTTTGAGAAAATAAAATTCCAAGTGTACCAGGATCTGTCACCTGCCACGCTAGCAAAAAGGAGAGCATTAGCCTCCGTTACCAGAACACTGCGTGACCAAGAGGTGAGGTACCGCTGGCTATTCCCGTGTGCCCTAATGGTCTTTAAGAACGGGGTGGCACATACCCTCAAAAATGTAGAGGACACAGAGGGATTCCTTAGAAGGGTCCTGGGTTCAACACAGAGCCCCCCTCGCCACGCGGCAGCTAAAGATGGCGCCCCCGCGCAGCCATGAGCTAACCCACGACTGATGCACTGAGCCCTGCATAAAAGACCCTCCACTAGCCACAATCACCGGAATCTTCTATTTTGACCTACCCCAACATTGCCCCTCATGCCCTCGGGACCGCTTGGGACCCCTTCCGCAGCCCTCACCAGTCCCTAGAGAGGGGAATCAGCACCCTACAACGCAGCAGGTCCTACTCACGTTTTTTGGCCGGCAGCCATCTTCCCTTACTCCTTCCCCGAAGCGCAGGGGAACTTCAGTGATCTTCGCGGGCTTGTCCTGTGACGTCATCACCCCGCGCCGTCTTCCCGCGAGAGCTGGATCCATGGCGCCTGCGCAGTAGAGGGAGGAAGCGGAGGCACCTACTGCCCTCACCAAGATGGCCGCCGAGGAGTGCTGCCACGCGCGGGACCCCCGGCGCCTGCGCAGAAGAGGGAGGAAGTGAGGGAGCTTACTGCCCTTACCAAGATGGCTGCCGAGGAGTGCTGACACACACGGGATTCCGGCGCTTGCTGCCCTCACCAAGATGGCCGCCGATGAGCTCTGCACACAGAACGAGGAGGCTGGAGGGGGCGCAGACGCGGAGGAGCTCTGGACACGCCACAAGGGAGTGTGCATGGCAGCCTCCGCTCGTGCCCATGCCCCAGAACTGTGGTCTCCCATATACTATACATAAATACACACAATAAAAAGGATCTAAGGGAAAGGGAGGGGGGGTGGGAGGAGGAGGAGAGAAGGGAGGAGGAGGAGAGAGGGGAGGGGGGGTGAGAGGAGGAGGAGAGGGGGGGGAGGAGGAGAGGGGGGGGAGGAGGAGAGGGGGGGGGAGGAGGAGAGGGGGGGATGTAGAGAGGGGGGTGGGGGAGGAAGGAGGAGTGGGGATGCATAAAAAGGATCTAAGGAAAAGAGGGGGATGGGGGAAGAAGGAAGAGAGGGAGGGTGGAGGGGGAAGAAGGAGGAGAGGGAGGGTGGAGGGGGAAGAGGAGAGAGGATGAAGGAGGAAGAGAAGAGGGGGGGTGGGTTAACATTCTCCAAGGAGCTAAGTAGATGGGCTCCAAATAGGTGACGTGGTTCAGGGAGGGAGACAGAAGGTTAGACACAGGGCAATGTTTTTCGTTATGTTTGGGAGGTGTTTATTGATATGCAGTTTCTGTTCCAGTTTCCATCGTTGAAGAGTTTAACGGAGTTACATATAGTAGCTGATTATGGAAAACACGCCGGCGGGATCCCCCGTATTGGCGTGCATGCATTCCCACTTACGATCCCTGAGAAAGAGGGATCGCGCACAAGTCCCAGGGAGGTCGGGTCCCAGCAAGACGGAGAGATTCCTCTATAAGACTGGACCAGGAGACCAACCCCATGGGCGCAAGAGACACACTCGGGGGCTCCCGAGGTGGATTCTTGTTTTTTTATTATTTGATGTCTCTGCCATGTTGATGTTATATATGCATGTTATTTTTTGTTCCCTCCCTACTGTTTTTACCTACATGTGGTCCCCCATCCCCCGCCTTCCCACCCTCCCTTCCCTCCCTCTCATCCCATCCCCCCTCCCCCCCCCTCACCTTTCCCCTCTCCCTCCCACCTCTCCCTCCCTTCCCCTCTCAGGGGAACATCAGCCACACCGTCAAAACACACAACAGATGGTACAGATGCGTCTCAGCACTACGGACCGGGCATGCTCCAAGGATGGAATCTTGGGTAAGTCCAAAGATTTCACGAAGCTATCCCACACACACATTAATAAATGGCGTTGATACTTATTTCCCATAATGTACAGGGCTTTAACAACCCAACCAAACGGAAGTTAGCCTTTACAGATTATAAAAGGAAACACGCTGAAATACTTTTTCTACAGGACACACACTTCAGTAAATCAAATGCCCCTAAATATCTTGATAAAGATTTCACCCAGGTTTTCACATCATCAGCAGCAGTCAAAAAACGGGGGGTAGCTATATTATTCCGGAACAGCATTCCGTTCGAGGTGCAGTTAAGTAAACGTGATACAGATGGTAGATACATTATTGTTGTAGGTACAATTAGGGGGCAGAGAATCACGTTGGCTTGCTTATACGCTCCCAGCGAGAAGAGCACGATCTTTTTCGATAAGTTTTTCAGAACCCTGAACTCAGTGGCCCAAGGGAGCATTGTGCTCGCGGGTGACTTTAACATAGTCATGCAACCGCACCTGGATAGGTCAGGAGTTGTAGGTCAGTACAACAAGGGAGCGGGTGTATCTTTACGCCGGGGCCTCAAGACCAACCAGTTATCAGATATATGGAGGGAATTACGTCCGGCAGACAGGGATTACACTTTCTTCTCTCACCCCCATGGCTCGTACAGCAGAATTGATTACTTTTTTGTGTCCTGTCAACTGGTTCCTAAGGTTACCCGAGCAGGGATCCATGATTTTTCATGGTCAGACCATGCGCCAATAGAGCTAAGGTGCAATAATATCCGAACTGATAGACCTGGGACGAACTGGAAACTTAATGAATCAATCTTAAAAATTCCCGAAATATGTGATGTTATTGGCAACGAGATTGACCAATTCTTCAATATCAATACGGGCTCTGTTGACTCACAGCTTGTCCTATGGGAAGCCCATAAAGCAACATTACGCGGCACGTTAATAAATATCACAGCCAGACGAAAGAGAGAAAGAGAGTCCAAAATTATTAATCTCCAAAATAAATTACAGACTTTCTCCTCTAACCATAAAAAGAATTTAGACCCCAAAACCTTACAGGAGGTAAAAGATGTCAAAATTGAACTTAACATGCTACTAGCTTCCAGAGCTGACAATTCACTGAGTTGGTCAAAGAAAAAATTTTACGAGAAAGCGAACAGGCCGGATACAATGCTAGCCCGCATGCTAAAGGACAGGCAAGCTAAGTATAACATCCAAGCTATACGCTTAAAATCTGGTACCCCCACGTCTAATCCTCAGAAAATTGTAAACAAATTCGGCTCCTTCTATGAAACACTGTATAACGGTGAAAAAGTGGCACATAACTCTACAACGAGCGGTGCCCTAAGAGATTTCTTAGCCAGCTCGGAACTAGGGAGATTGACGGACACTGATAGAGCAGTTTTGAATGCTGACTTCACTATGGAAGAACTATCTCAGGCCATTAAAGAACTGAAGCCATCAAAGGCCCCTGGGCCTGATGGATTCTCAGGGCTTTACTATAAAAAATTTATAAAGCTGCTCGCCCCAAGGTTGCTCCGCATGTTTAATGCTATTTTAGCGGGAGCCCCCATCCCCAAGGAGATGTTAAAGGCGTCAATATCACTAATTCATAAAACTGGGAAAGACCCGCTAGACTGCAAAAGTTACCGGCCTATATCATTAATTAACACTGATGTTAAATTATACGCTAAATTATTGGCCAATAGACTTAGTCTCATCCTACCCAGACTCATACACCCAGATCAAGTCGGATTTATCAAGGGCCGGCAAGCAGCGGATAATACACGACGATTTATTGATCTGTTGGATTTGGCAAATAGTAAGGCAACTCAAAGCATGTTGTTAAGTCTGGATGCAGAAAAAGCTTTCGATAGGATAGACTGGCCATATTTAAAAGAGACGCTTGCGACATTTGGCTTTGGAGATCGGGTGAGTGAGGCGATTCTATCGCTGTACTCTAACCCCACCGCCAGGGTCATACACCAAGGCTACCCCTCTCTGCCATTCCAAATAAAGAGTGGCACGAGACAGGGCTGACCATTATCCCCGCTTTTATTTGCCCTATGTATCGAACCACTGGCGGCACAAATCAGAGGAAACCCAGACATCTCAGGGTTAAACGCATACTCCCAGACCCATAAAGCGGCCCTGTATGCGGATGACATCCTCTTGATTATCACAAAACCCCTTACGTCCCTACCAAACCTCTTCGACCTACTAGATCGATTCTCTAAGGTCTCCGGCTTCAAAATCAATCAATCCAAATCGGAAGCCCTCAACATCAACCTCCCTAGACACATGGAGAAATTACTAAAATTGAATTTCAAATTTAACTGGCAACAAAACCACATAAAATACCTGGGTGTCCACATCACCAAAACTGTAAAAGACGTGTACAATGCAAATTACCCCAACCTGATTCGGACCTTAAAATCTGATTTACGGAAGTGGACATCCAAAAGGATATCCTGGATTGGACGTATCCATAGTGTCAAAATGAACCTACTCCCCCGTATATTATACCTCTTCCAAACTCTTCCAGTGCCACTCAGTTGGAGAGACTTGCACTCACTTCAATCTGAAATCTCCAAATTTATCTGGGGAGGTAAAAAACCGAGAGTAAGTAAATTAAATATGAAAAGATCTGTGGTGGCGGGCGGCCTAGCAGTACCCTGCCTGGTATCATACTACAAGGCGGCACAATTAAGTCAGATTGTACAATGGCAATCTAACCCAAAGTTAAAGAGATGGGTGGAAATAGAAAATGCTGCGTGTGCACCTCTGGAATTGAGCAGCTTAATTTGGTTATTTAAAACGGCGCGAAAATTTACCGCCATGCCGCTCTCCTCGGTGACCAATTCAGTGTCAATCTGGGAGTCTACGAAATTTCGGCATTCCCTCACGACAAAAAATTCCATTGCAACACCCATATGGAATAACCCTGATTTCGCTCCAGGTCTATCAGTCAGTAATATCTCAATCTGGAGACAGAGGGGCTACAATCGAATTAGAGATCTGGAGGGTTATGACAGAAAAATCAAAACATTCGACCATATCAGGGAAGAGAAAGAGATCCCTCACTCAGAATTTTTTAGATACCTCCAGATCAGGGCATTTTATAACAAATTTGCCCCATACCCCCTACTAACATCTTTCGAAAAGCTCTGTCTGGCTGAGGCCGACACGAAGGGACTTACATCTCAGCTATACGGAGAAGTGATCAGTTCTGGTGAACATGAGCAGCAGATACCCTCATTCCGATCTCAATGGGAAACAGATCTGGGAGAAAACTTAGAAGATGAAGAATGGAGCGCCATATATATGGCCACAGCGAAGAGCTCCATATGCACCACGCTCAAGGAGAACGCATATAAAGTCCTAATGCGATGGTACCTCACCCCACTGAAATTATCAAGGTTTGTGCCGGGTTCCTCTCCCCTGTGCCCCCGCCAGTGCGGAGGAACAGCCGACCTGTTACATATGCTGTGGTCTTGCCCACGGATCTCTCCACTGTGGGAGGCGATTAGACATTGGATACAGAGACTGTTTGATCTCACCATTCCCCCAGACCCGTGGTTGTTCCTCCTGAACAGGCCATTGACGGGCCTTTCCAAAGCAAATAACAAACTAATTGCCCATTTTGCAATTGCAACGCGGTGCGAGATTGCAGCATTATGGAAACAATCTGATATCCCAACCATCCCAAAGATTCGGAATCGAATTTGGTTCATTTGCCAGATGGAAAAATTAACGAGTTTAGTTAACGATACTGGTGACAATTTTCTAAAAGTCTGGACGCCTTGGCTGGCACAGACAGATATCCCGGGGATTGAGAGGTCCTCAATATGGCTCTGATAACAGTAGATGCGTTCTCCTTGGGAGGGACATACAGGAGGTATTCTATACACCCAAGACCCCTTATAGCAGCATTATAATATAAGTAATGTGAGAGACGACTTAGCTTGCAAGCATCTGTGATGCTTGACACAGGGCCACGTGTCGCATCTACTGCTAACGCACTCCCCCTACCTTACCTCACCCCCAACCTACCCCTCCCCACCCCACCTTGACCTCCCTTTTCCCTATATTTTTTTTTTTTTTTGTGAGTATGTATTGTCTCCCCTTTTAAGTTGAGTTATAAGTGTCTGTTTGTCCATTTAAGTAGAGTCGGTTTGGACTATATGGTCCACACCAAAATACCCGTAAGACCGGGTCCCGAAGCACAGCAGGACCTCGTTGTTACTTACATAGTTGTTAAAATAATGTTTACATACAAGACAAAAGTATTCTGTAATGTATTTTATGCTGTTTTGATTCAATAAAATTTAAGTTATAAAAAAAAAAAAAAAAAAAAAAAAAAAGAAAAGAAAAAGCACCCGATCCTTGTATAAAATCAGTGATAAAAGGTTTAATTCACCAAGTAACGACAATTGCCAACTCACACTTTCTCAATAAGTTAAAAGCATATTATGGGACCAGCCCATGCACCAAGCCGACGTCACACTGTCATAGTTCTCCTCCGTCTGCAAGCGGCTGTAATCTCAGCAAATGGATGTAGATGTTGACGCTGCTGCCGTTCCAAACTCTCTGTGGACCCGGAAGGAATTCCTCGATCGTAGGCTGTACACGAGTACTCCACAGTCAGAGAGCGGATTTCATCAGGGGATGAATACTAATTGAACAGGCTTGCTATTTATAGGAAACTAGTCCAATTTCCACCAGTCAATTAGATTCATATAGATCATATGTGCTGAATGTTCACAATATTGAAACAATAAAACAAAACATATAAAGAAGACTGACATATCTAAAAAATATATATAAATACATCTAAGACTACCATGAGAATTTTAAAACTTGGAATTGAGTTATATTTATATCGTCCATAATCTGATTGACATATTGTATTATTTGAAGGAAGAGATGAAACCTTAACCCTTCACATTAAAATTAACTAATTGAGATCCTAAACTGACTACCAATTATTCAGATGTGTAATTACAAGTGTGTTTTAATATTTTAAACTTAATATTAGAAACAGACCTAGACATCAATTGTATATTAACTTAAATAATGAAATTATACCACCAAAAGATTGTTATAATATGAAAAAATATATATATATAAAAAATATATATATAAAAATATATCAAAAAGAATCAATAGAGATCAAAAGGACATGAATGAGGAGATCCAAATATCCTATGAGGACATAAACCTCTAATTCAAACCATAAATTGATACAAATATATTGATATAATTAAAATTATTAAATTAAATAACCAATAAAGGGAAGGGAGGGGGAAAGGGGAGAGAAGAAAGCGAGCAAATAAGAAAGAATAAGATATAATATAAAGAGACGTAATGTCTAGAGACCAGCAATCCATAGATACATGCTTGATAAATATTGATAAGGGCTTGTGTGTGAATCAATTTCATATTGTGTTCATGTATTATATGTATTGTGATGTATAATCTAAGAATTAAATGTTTAACTAAAAAACACTTAAATGTGTTATGTGAACTACTGAAATGTGTGTTTAAATAAATTGAACTATTTAATTGAAGTGCCATCCTAAATTATTAAATGTATCTATAAATGTGATGTGTGAATGTTCATGATATACAAAGTGCTATGTGATAAAAATTAGATAATGAAAAATGACTGTGATAAATGATCTGACCAGGGGTACCTTCTCCAAATGCACCACTCCAGGAAAACAGAGGGAACATGCTAACATGCTCAACCCAGACCTCTGTAAACCCATAGAGGTAACAAGCAGAGACATTGTCTAAACTATTGTACTTGTATCGATATTATCATTGAGGCCACTAGGACTCAATGTATCCAATAAATATATCCAGAAAGTTTCCCTTAAATTTAGCCTCTTAGATCTGTCACCACTAAGTAATGTGGAAGGAATAGATTCTAGACCCATAACCAAAAGAGAAGAAGGATCTTTGTTGTGTTTTTCCATATAATGTTTGGACAAGTTATGTGTAGTAATACCATGAATAATGTTTCTTCTGTGCTCTAAAAAGCGTGTACTCAAAGTGCGTGTTGTCCTCCCTACATATTGATAGCCGCATGGGCATGTAATGACGTAAATAACAAATGTGGATAAACAATTAGTCTGACCTTTAATTGTATGAATGGATTTGTTGTGATATGAGATCACATGGTCACCTTTGTTGATATGTCTACATGTTAAGCACCTACTACGTCCACAGGTTGAATTACTGCCTTTTGTTGTTCTATTTATAGGATATTCAATATTTTGCTTTAGACGACTAGGGGCCAATAGAGTTTTTAAATTTCTCGCCTTCCTGTAGATAATTGGAATTTTCGACGGTAGTTTTTGTCAAATAATAGGGTCCCTTAACATGATCCTCCAATGTTTATTTAAAATGGATGCTATATTTTTAGCTGAATTATTATATGTGGTGACAAATAGAGGTGATTTAGCTGGTACTTCAATTCCTTTCTCTTCAGCTAATTTACATTTTGAATTACGATAGGATTTTATTAAGAGAGACGTACGATCTAGAGCACCGACTTGTCTGAATGTTTCCAAGATGACATGAGTATCATATCCTTTGTCTATAAATCTTTGGACCAACATAACCCCCTGGGCCAGGAAGTCAGAATCAAGAGAACAGTTTCTTCTGATCCTGAGAAACTGGCCCCTGGGGATATTGTCCAGCCATTTCTTATAATGATTGCTTTTATTATGCAAATAGCTGTTTGTGGCAACAGATTTGAAGTGTGTTTTGGTGATAATCTCACTGTCTTCATTTGCCTCTAATTCCAGATCAAAGAACACAATGTTGTTCTTATTTATATTAAATCTGAATTTTAAATCCATATCATTGTTGTTAAATGAATTTAATTTGTTCTCAAAAATGTCCACATGCCCATCCCAAATAATAATAATATCATCTATGTAACGGCCATAGAACACCAGGCTCTCCCCCAGATCAGCATCACCCCACACATGGAGCTCCTCCCACAAACCCATGTAGAGGTTTGCGTAGCTGGGGGCAAACCTGGTGCCCATGGCCGTCCCACAGACCTGTAAATGATATAAATCCTCAAATAAAAAATTATTATGTTCCAAAATGAATGAAATTGCTTGTAAAATGAATTGGGACTGTGTATTACATATATTGTCTTCTAGGTCTAGAAAATGCTTTATGGCCTGTAAACCCTTATTATGTTTAATACATGTGTAAAAAGATGTTATGTCACATGTAGCCCAGATGTATGTGGGTTTCCATCTTATTCCAGAGATGGAGTCAAGGACATGTAGCGTGTCCCTAAGATATGATTTTAATTTGCTGACAATAGGTTGTAAGAAATAGTCCACGTATTGGGTTATTTAATTTAATCATTTTAATTATATCAATATATTTGTATCAATTTATGGTTTAAATTAGAGGTTTATGTCCTCATAGGATATTTGGATCTCCTCATTCATGTCCTTTTGATCTCTATTGATTCTTTTTGATATATATATTTTTTTATATTTTTATATATATATATTTTTATATATATATTTTTTTTCATATTATAACAATCTTTTCGTGGTATAATTTCATTATTTAAGTTAATATACAATTGATGTCTAGGTCTGTTTCTAATATTACATTTAAAATATTAAAACACACTTGTAATTACACATCTGAGTAATTGGTAGTCAGTTTAGGATCTCAATTAGTTAATTTTAATGTGAAGGGTTAAGGTTTCATCTCTTCCTTCAAATAATACAATATGTCAATCAGATTATGGACGATATAAATATAAATCAATTCCAAGTTTTATTATCATTATTATATACAGATACATATATATGCAATCTTTAATGGTCATACAAAGATAAGACACACAACTTTATAAAGCATATTAGTACATTTGACTAAGTGGATTATTTCAGTTTTTGATTATAAGCATTTTAACTTTATATGGTATATTCACTGTTCTCAATCCTTGTACATTTGGGATTATTTGTATACAAGTTTTGTGTTATTATATCTCATGGTAGTCTTAGATGTATTTATATATATTTTTTAGATATGTCAGTCTTCTTTATATGTTTTGTTTATTGTTTCAATATTGTGAACATTCAGCACAGATGATCTATATGAATCTAATTGACTGGTGGAAATTGGACTAGTTTCCTATAAATAGCAAGCCTGTTCAATTAGTATTCATCCCCTGATGAAATCCGCTGAGATGGAAGAAACGCGTAGGGTCACGTGGTAGAGGCATCTACGGTGGTCGAGCAGCTCAGACACCAGAACTAGGACATCAGTTCCGGATCTCTCGGCTCTCTGACTGTGGAGTACTCGTGTACAGCCTACGATCGAGGAATTCCTTCCGGGTCCACAGAGAGAGTTTGGAGCGGCAGCAGCGTCAATATCTACATCCATTTGCTGAGATTACAGCCGCTTGCAGACGGAAGAGAACTATGACAGTGTGACATCGGCTTGGTGCATGGGCTGGTCCCATAATATGCTTTTAACTTATTGAGAAAGTGTGAGTTGGCAATTGTCGTTACTTGGCGAATTAAACCTTTTATCACTGATTTTATACAAGGATCGGGCGCTTTTTCTTTTCTTTTTTTCTAATATATATATATATATATATATAATATGTATATATTTATGTGTGTGATAAAGAATCACTGGCACTCCATTAAAAATTCAATAATGAATAGGTGCATGTCCCATATAAATAATAAAAGTATACATTAACGCATAGCAGCAAAAAGGAGACAGCACTCAGGTGAATGAAAATAAATGTATTAAATACAGCACATAACTCCAACGTTTCGATCCCACATGGGGATCTTCCTCAGGGGGGCGCAGCACCCTTCTGAGTGCTGTCTCCTTTTTGCTGCTATGCGGTAATGTATACTTTTATATATATACATATACTGTGGGCTCTCCATTCATTCTCTAGCCATAAAACACATCCACACCGGGGGAAGGACAAGCACAGATAACATTCCAAGAGACACTGTTTTTAAGTATACCTTTTGCTTGCTTCATTCATTGTAACATCGCCGGAAGAAGAGATCAGTGTATCTCGAAAGCTCGCACAAATAAAAGCATTTCGTTAGCCACAGAACGGTATCATCTATTTATTTTTTGATATATATATATGTATATATATGTATATATATATATACTGTATGTATATATATATATATATATATATATATATATATATATATATATATATATATATATATATATATAAACACAAAAAGAAAAAAGAAGGGTCAAAATAAAGGAGCACTCAAATAGTATGTAATAGAAAAATTGAAAAATGGACTTTATTAGCAATGCATCATAAAAACACAAGAGACAAACTCAAACACATACCACATGAAAAACTGCTGCAAAATATAATTAATAATAACTTAACACAAATCAAACCCTACCTGGAAAGACCAAATAGTAAGAGTTCCAACAGAACATAACAGAACCAGGGGAAAGAAAATTCCCCTAGTAATGTAACAAAGATCGGCCGATCAAAGTGAGAACTCAAAAGATAATATAAATGGACAAACCAGAACGCAGAAAAATTAATCAAAAAACTGTGAATCAGATATCAAAGACATTACAAATACACTGGCGACACACTTTATTCGAGCTTGGCTAGTCCCACGAATTCGGGTATACCCGGGTGTATTGAGGTTTGTGACTGTTTTCTGCCCGAGTGCATTGAGTTATTTTCCAAGCAGGGATTGAAGCATTTTATTCCCGCTGGCTGCAATACTGCACAGTATATATATATAAACTGCATTACAATTCATGAATTTATGCCATCTGGTAGACACGCGAAGCATTGCAGCCTATTAAATCCTAATCATTATCATTTAACAGATCAGCCGCCCGTCAGCCAGGCATGAACCCAGGCTGGGAAGGCAAACGCAACGGGGCTTGTCAGAGGTGAGGAGCGGCGCATTCCAGGTATCTGCCAGGTACATACCGGGTATTTGCTCGAATAAAGGGTGTCGGTGCAGTATAGCATATGTAACGGGTTTCCCCCCCACCCCCAATCTCACATTGGCCCGGGTACTTTAATAACTAACCCCCATTACGTGTGTGTTTGGTGGTGCACCTGTAGGCAACAGAACTCCTGAGTCTCCCGCTTAATTTTAGTAGGGGATATCCAACAGAACAGGTAGCTGAGGTAGTGGGTGCGAGTTCAACTTACATCATGTGCAGTGCCTCCACCTCATCAGGGTCTATGCTTCCACAGGGAGATTGTCCTGGTGAGGAACTCCTTCTTGGTGGTGCCATCCACTGTGGAGTAACTTCACACTCACACAGTGGGGGTATCGTTAACAAGGTCATCTTTATTGTAGACGGTGATGTGGCAGACTGCCCCATGCAGCTGCCGGCTCTAGCCGCACATCGCTCTGTGCTGTCCCTTCGCCAGGTACGCCCTCCCAAATTGGAGTGGGATCCCCTCTTCTCCTAGGGAGATCCTCGCTGTGCCAGGTCCCTGGACACAGAGTGGCTTAGACAGGCTGATTGGTCAACCTGGACCGCTAGTTACGTCACTAGGGTCACAAAGTGTTCCTACAATCCCTTATGCAGGACAATACAACTTCCTAACAGCTTTCCACTGCTGCTAGAACACACTGCTAGAGAACTCTGCTAGAACCTGTAACTAACTGTGTTGTGCCTTATATACTTCAGGAGGCAGACGCATCCCTGATGTCACTATCCAGGGACTCAGAGCATACAGCCACTCCCCTCCATACATAGGGCACATCACCATTGGATGAGGGAAAACCTCCATAACTACTGCTGGCATACCTGTACTTACCAGGACTTACTGCCAACAGAGAGGAAAGCAATATACCATTATTATGCATGGCTATATACTCCCCCTGGTGAATCCCCACCGACCCGGCTGGGTCCTAAATTTGGTGTACCTTGCTCCAGGAAACACTGAAAAAGAACACACAAACTTAGCGTTTAAACATTATCACTTCACATAATAATGACGGAACATACGCTCACTGACCAGCAGTAAGCAGCAAAGGAAAAGGCAGACCACTCATTAACGGACCTAATAGTAGTGCCGAGGGTCTGGTTTCTTCACCTCCTGCCCCACTGCATCATGGACAGTTACACTAAACTCACGTGGCAATCCTCTCTCATTGCAGTACACCACCTTGTGCACATACACGCTGCGCCCTATCTTCCAGACCCGCATGAGTTGTGAGACCCTCTGCTCAGCCTGGACTCCCGTAATGGCTCCTCCCTTATTAACGATATAGTACTCAATATCATTACGAAGCATCCTTTCTCTATTGTCCTCTATTTCCCTCATCAGAGGTTCAGGAACATATGGGTATTTCAGCCCGTGTGACCTTTTATATTTAGCCGCAATAGCCCGTTCAGCTCGGCAAGCTCGGGTCAACTTAGTTTGCCCAGCCCTTCCTGGCAACACCCATGACAGGGGCTCATCTGACTCCACTGGATCATCTAACCCTTCAGATCCCTTTGGGGGTAATAAGACCTACTTGTATTCGGTCCCACCGTACTCGTAGCTCCTTGAGATAGGCCTCATCGTCAAAATCCCCAGGGGCCCACCAATGGTCAACCACTCCATCCCTTTCTAGAATAAAGTGAGTGCGGTCGATCCAGGCGACATATCCTTCATATAATGGTGCCCACCACCTAGTCTCCCGTACCTCCTCGGAGTTTGGTTCTAGTGGCTCCTCCTCAGCATCAGGCCCGCCGGAGGATACCACCGAAGTACCCTCAGATCGCGCAACCCTTTCCTTGCGCTGCGACCAGTGTCCGCCCTCAAAGCTCAGTGCACTATGGCTTTCACTAACTATCGACCCTCGTCGAGAAATCCTCCCTCCACCCTCCGATCCATCATCTGAAGTTCCCCAGTCCAAGCTTCCAGTCCGTTCTGTGGTAGGACCCCGGGACTCCCCTGACACACCCAAACTAGAGGTAGACCCGAAGGAACAGGTGACAGGGACAGGGGTTTGAACTAGGGCCTTGGGGCTAACTTTGGGGATGAACAGGGTTGGGGGACGGGACTAGACGGTAGGTTCCGGCAGGGTCACGGCATGCTCCTCCGCAACAACTGACTCACGTTCGCCACAATGTTCGCTCTGTCCTTCGGTAGTGGGTCCTCTCGTTCTCCGATTCGAGCGCCCACTCCGTCTGCTGTCCGTAGGGGATCGACTCCCACTGCTCGACCGTGGAGGCGCTATCGCCTCCCACTCGACACCACTCAGGTCGTCCGGAACTACCTCTGGATCCGCACGTGCTGCGACCCCATCTTGGGTTGGGTCCCCAAACGAGACCTCTTCCTTCCACGAGGATATATTGCAGTCCACAATGAGGGCATCGAGCTTCACTGCCCACAGCTCCGCCAGGCAGTCTGCACTGCAGGCAGAGACAGACCACTGTCTCCACACCCTCTACTCGGATGATCAGGAAGCCTCCTGGAGCCGAATAGGGATGGGTAGAGATCAAGGGACTCTGTTCCATTTTCTCTGTTTGCTCAGCCATGGTCACCAACGGAAGCACTCGTCCGAGCGGTCTGTATTGATCAATGGCTCTTCGCAACTGAAGGGTAGAGGAGGGCTGCGCTGTCCTTCCCCCCACTTCCTCCATCGACATCCGGTGGAACTTTAGACCACACCCCCTGGTTGAAACTAGGGGGAAGTCACGCCGCTTTGTAGGCTGACCCAGCACAGGGGCAGAGTGAGTCATAGTCCATGATCACGCGGCTCCAGCTTTCGCGCCAAACTCCCCAACTGGGTGGAGTTTCCTCGTTGCCGCCAATCCCGGCCAACAATTTGCAAATCGCAGAGTTGCAAGACTTTCTGCAGCTGGCCCACGCGGTGTCCCGGGAACGCGGGAACCGCCATTTTGGTAAGCACTGTCCTTCTTTACATTCGAGGTAGCGTCTGGCTGTTTGTTAATTGGTGTGTAACAAAGTCCATTTCGTTCCTCCAATCTCGCAAGGCTGTCGTCCTCACTATTCTCAGGGGTATCATCCCGAAAACATAGGCATGACAAACACGGCGCAGCCACGGCTTTCACGCCATTCCATAACAAACACACAAGAGTCTCTCCTGTAGCTTGTTCTCCTTCCTCGTCCCGGCATCCTGGACCTTCTGCTCTTTGCAGATCCTCCATTCCGAAGGTCGCTTCTTGCTCACGGTATACTGGATTACTGTACATGGAGCTCCGCTCTGCGGGGCAGCTACCACATCAGTACAATAAACATGCCTTGTGCACCACCTCGTGTACCTAACATATGTCTAACTCGTGTTGGCACTACCTCAGGCTAGGCTCACTCTCTCAGTGTCTACTGTATCTCCTTCCTCCCACTCTGTGCTCCCTTCGGTAAGTGATCTGGAATAGCTAGAGTACAGAGGGGGTTCCCATGCAGTACTTGGGCGTCTACCTCTCTTAGTCAGCTTAGTGCAGACCCTCTCCAGGACACCTGACCTAGTTAACAAGCTCTCCCTTCTGGCGTCATACCCATAGCGCGACCTCAAGGTCACTCGGACAGCTATAGCCCCTCTCCAGACCCACTAACTCATCTCAGGTTCCCAGGCTACTCCTGCGGTTCCATCCCAACGCAGCACAAAGTGGCAGCATACACTTTCCCTGTTTCCTAGCGTGTGCCTAGCAAAAGCCTGTCCTGTTGATAGGTATATATATATATATCAGCAGCGCCTCCAATTGTAACGGGTTTCCCCCCCCCCCCAATCTCACATTGGCCCGGGTACTTTAATAACCAACCCCTATTATGTGTGTGTTTGGTGGTGCACCTGTAGGCAACAGAACTCCTGAGTCTCCCGCTTGATGTTAGTAGGGGATATCAAACAGAACAGGTAGCTGAGGTAGTGGGTGCGAGTTCAACTTACATCATGTGCAGCGCCTCCACCTCATCAGGGTCTATGCTTCCGCAGGGAGATTGTCCTGGTGAGGAACTCCTTCTTGTGGTGCCATCCACTGTGGAGTAACTTCACACTCACACAGTGGGGGTATCGTTAACAAGGTCATCTTTATTGTAGACGGTCATGTGGCAGACTGCCCCATGCAGCTGCCGGCTCTAGCCGCACATCGCTCCGTGCTGTCCCTTCGCCAGGTACGCCCTCCCAAATTGGAGTGGGATCCCCTCTTCTCCTAGGGAGATCCTCTCTGTGCCAGGTCCCTGGACACAGAGTGGCTTAGACAGGCTGATTGGTCAACCTGGACCGCTAGTTACGTCACTAGGGTCACAAAGTGTTCCTACAATCCCTTATGCAGGACAATACAACTTCCTAACAGCTTTCCACTGCTGCTAGAACACACTGCTAGAGAACTCTGCTAGAACCTGTAACTAACTGTGTTGTGCCTTATATACTTCAGGAGGCAGACGCATCCCTGATGTCACTATCCAGGGACTCAGAGCATACAGCCACTCCCCTCCATACATAGGGCACATCACCATTGGATGAGGGAAAACCTCCATAACTACTGCTGGCATACCTGTACTTACCAGGACTTACTGCCAACAGAGAGGAAAGCAATATACCATTATTATGCATGGCTATACATAGAATAACACAATAAAATAACAGTCACAGAATAATAATTGCTGGGGGAGATATGTGTAACATGCAGCAGAAAATACCCAAATGGCTTAAAAAATAATGATAAATAATGAGGGTAAAGCCACAAGGGTAAGTTTACAAAAAACCCTGTGAAAGATGCTGGAACAGTCTAATGCTGATGGTAAGTAGCAGGCAGTAGTGAGAAGTGAGCTGACAACCCAGCAACAGTGGACACTAAAGCATAGGGCAAATAAGGCAGTGAGGAAGTCTCCTAAAGCTGACAGCCCAGTAGCAGTGAGCACTAAGACCTCATTCAGGGTGCTGGCTTCGGAGGGAGGGCGTGCTTACGTGCGAGCTGCCGTGGGACACAATGTATTCAAATTGAATACTGGTTGTCAGGGTAGCAGCTGCCCTGTTTCTGATGTACGGAGTTGACGCTGGCTACAGTTTCAATAAAAAAGCCAGGTTGTTTTTGAAGCAGCAGCAGCGTCACTGGGACCTCGGCAGCCAATGAAATCATTCTATGGTTTCAAGATTGCAACTTCGATCCCTAACCTCAGGTCTGTAGCCCCGCCCCCTCCCCGCCTCCTCAACTCTGAAAAAGTCTGCTGGGGAGGATGAACACACATCGCCCAGCAGGCTGCCGCCCGCCCTTGCGAACGCCCGCCCTCCAAATCCTGCCTCTGGCACCCTGAACGAGGCCTAAAACATAGGACAAGTAAGGCAGGTAAAGCAGCAAGTCCCCATGGGCTAGCAGCCCAGCATCAGTAAGCACTGCAAACGTAAGGCAGACAAAGCAGCACAGTACAGACCAGCTGCGGGAGTCCCAGCACAGAGAAAATAACATCAGTGTAGTCCACACGTTCCACACGGGTCTAGGAGTCTAGGGGTAGTGAGAGGGTTGTCTCTGCTCCGCTCCAACGGCCGTTTCGCCAAAAATGCTTCTTCCGGGAGCGTAAGGCTTAGGCATCCATGCGCGCTCTTTAAAGGGCTCCAAATTCGCTCCAAAAGTAACATTGCGGCCAGCAACCAATCAGAAAATTCTGTGAATCACAATGCGTCATCTGTTGCTATGCTAGTGCGGGAAGAGTTCAAAGGCACTGAAACTTAAAGGAGACACACATGAATATACCAGATAAGAGAAATGTGACTATAAAAACATGAATACTAAACGTGAAGCTAAAGAGTAACAGATATGGATAAAAGTAAAGAGTATTAATAGAACAAAAGAGAGAGTAATAGAATATTTATAAAATTCTGAAGAAAAAAGGGGGGCGAACAAAATAACAAATAAACAAAGGATAGAAATTATAATGAATAAATAACAGAATTGAAATTAGCAAAATAAATATAAAATAATAAAGAGAATAAAGAAATTGAAGAGGACATGTACAGAATTAAAGAAACATAGCAAAACTGAGAATGTCATTGAGTCCTGCTGGAATCATAGTACCCAACTGTACTATCCATCTACATTCCTTCCTAAGGAGAAGTTGTTCTGTATTACCACCACGGATACCAATATTGATTTTATCAATGGCAAAAGCCACCAGGGACGTAGGGTCAAATTCTCGAGAATTTAAATTTTTTTATTTTCTTAACTGTAAATCTAAAAACATTATCTATCATCTCAGCTGTCCCTGCGGTTTGATTTACATTGGTATGACCACCAGGGAATTCCGTGTAAGGGTCCTGGAGCATACACGGAATATTAAAAATGCAGTTAAAGATCTGGCATCATTTAAAAAGATCACTAGTGTGTCGCGACACTTCCATGATATGCATAATTCAGACCCTACGTCCCTGGTGGCTTTTGCCATTGATAAAATCAATACAGTATTGGTATCCGTGGTGGTAATACAGAACAACTTCTCCTTAGGAAGGAATGTAGATGGATAGTACAGTTGGGTACTGTGATCCCAGCAGGACTCAATGACTATCTCAGTTTTGCTATGTTTCTTTAATTCTGTACATGTCCTCTTTCATTTCTTTATTCTCTTTATTATTTTATATTTATTTCGCTAATTTCAATTCTGTTATTTATTCATTATAATTTCTATCCTTTGTTTATTTGTTATTTTGTTTGCCCCCCCTTTTTTCTTCAGATTTTTATAAATAATTTATTACTTTCTCTTTTGTTCTATTAATACTCTTTACTTTTATCCATATCTGTTACTCTTTAGCTTCACGTTTAGTATTCATGTTTTTATAGTCACATTTCTCTTATCTGGTATATTCATGTCTGTCTCCTTTAAGTTTCAGTGCCTTTGAACTCTTCCCGCACTAGCATAGCAACAGATGACGCATTGTGATTCACAGAATTTTCTGATAGGTTGCTGTCCGCAATGTTACTTTTGGCGCGAATTTGGAGCCCTTTAAAGAGCGCGCATGGATGCCTAAGCCCTACGCTCCCGGAAGAAGCCTTTTTGGCGAAACGGCCGTTGAAGCAGAGCAGAGACAACCCTCTCACTACCCCATGACTCCTAGACCCGTGTGGAACGTGTGGACTACACTGATGTTATTTTCTCTGTGCTGGGACTCCCGCAGCTGGTCTGTACTGTGCTGCTTTGTCTGCCTTACGTTTGCAGTGCTTACTGATGCTGGGCTGCTAGCCCATGGGGACTTGCTGCTTTACCTGCCTTACTTGTCCTACGTTTTAGTGCTCACTGCTACTGGGCTGTCAGCTTTAGGAGACTTCCTCACTGCCTTATTTGCCCTATGCTTTAGTGTCCACTGTTGCTGGTCTGTCAGTTCACATCTCACTACTGCCTGCTACTTACCATCAGCATCAGGCTGTTCCAGCATCTTTCACAGGGTCTTTTGTAAACTTACCCTTGTGGCTTTACCCTCATTATTTATCATTATTTTTAAAGCCATTTGGGTATTTCCTGCTGCATGTTACACATCTCCCCCAGCAATTATTATTCTGTGACTGTTATTGTGTTATTCTATGCTATATTTGTAATGTCTTTGATATCTGATTCACAGTTTTTTGATTAATTTTTCTGCTCTCTGGTTTGTCCATTTATATTATCTTTTGAGTTCTCACTTAGATCGGCCGATCTTTGTTTCATTACTAGGGGAATTTTCTTTCCCCTGGTTCTGTTATGTTCTGTTGGAACTCTTACTATTTGGTCTTTCCAGGTTAGGGGTTGATTTGTGTTAAGTTATTATTAATTATATTTTGCAGCAGTTTTTCATGTGGTATGTGTTTGAGTTTGTCTCTTGTGTTTTTATGATGCATTGCTAATAAAGTCCATTTTTCAATTTTTCTATTACATACTATTTGAGTGCTCCTTTATTTTGACCCATTTTTTTTCTTTTTGTGTTTATTAATTTATTTGGGCCGGTAGCACCGCCAGAAGGTTACATTTACCTTGATATCTGGTTTTGTGTACTATTAGGTCTCTCAGAGTTGATTTGACTGCGGCACCATTTCTGTGTTTAATATATATATATATATATATATATATATATATATATATATATATATATATATATATATATATATATATATATATATGCAAATATAGCTGTATGCTCATCTGCATGTCTTAGGCAGGTCTGCAACCCCACCTTTCCCCATTATCACCCAGCATACAGCACTTCCACTGCAGCAAGGGATTCTGGGAAATGACATGCAAATGAGCACACAGTGTCACTTTTTGCCTCAATAACCATTTTTAACATGGTTCCCTATAGGTTTAAGCTTGCTGCATGGTCACAGCTTTGAGCACAGCCAGGGTTAAGGTGCATACCCAGAAAACCACCCACAGACAGCTGTTTCGACCTTGATGGGTCTCATCAGTGTGGGGTTGATTTTACTTGGAATGCAAGAGAGGCTTATGGGATAGGCCAAACCATACTACTGAGTTAAGTTATGGTGAGTAAAAAAAGTGACAAAAACCCTCCACAGGAAAGCAAATATGCAAATATAGCTGTATGCTCATCTGCATGTCTTAGGCAGGTCTGCAACCCCACCTTTCCCCATTATCACCCAGCATACAGCACTTCCACTGCAGCAAGGGATTCTGGGAAATGACATGCAAATGAGCACACAGTGTCACTTTTTGCCTCAATAACCATTTTTAACATGGTTCCCTATAGGCTTAAGCTTGCTGCATGGTCACAGCTTTGAGCACAGCCAGGGTTAAGGTGCATATATATATATATATATACAAAAAAAAAAAACGCCCGATCCTAGTGTAATATGAAAAATACACTTTTAATACAAATATTAGGTCCAACAAATTTAAACTCACAAACGAATGTGTAATAAAAGTATGTAATGAGTATACTCATTCGCCAACTGCACGATGATACTGCTCCGCTTATACGCCACTCTTTTCTTCCGTGAAGTCCCAGCTCCTCTGAGCCACCGTCCAGCAGGGGCTTGGAGACTGCGCAACCTCTCCCGATGTAACCCGGAAGTCCACCACTCTCACAGTATCCGGATGGGAGGCAATGGCACTGTGACCCCGTAGAGGTGAATGCAGGCGCAAATGATACACAAATATATATATATATAGGCATGATGAAGCCACTGTACAAATGAATGGGTGAAGGGTGGGGGTAGTTGCCTGGGGAGGGTGGTTAGGCCTCGTGGGTGGGTATCGGGGAAGGGTGGGTTAACCCCTTAATTACTTTTGCAGTTATTAACCACTAAGGTGATTAAAGGGTTAGGGGACATTAGAATGTATTTTGCAATGTATTTTTCTGGCAATGGAGGACAGGGAGCACATCCTGACGAGGATGCACATCATATTGCCAGGGTACATATAACTGTATTTATTTACTTTATTTATGCTGGTTAATGTGTTTAATAATGGACAAATAATCTATTATCCATATCTGGAAAATAGTTATTTTGCACATTACTGTATGTATGTGGTGGTGGGGGGGTATTGATTTATTTAAATGTTGGCCCATGTTTTATTTTTTTACATACAGGGTTGGTACCTTAGGTCTACGGGGACCTATGGAGACCACCTGAGGACCCCTGGACACCCACAGGTACCACCTGCGAACACAGCTGTGGGGGCACTGCGGACACACAGGGACTGCCCGAGGGCCCCAGACTCCCGTGGGAACCACCCGAGGGCCCCCAGACACCTGCAGGGATGACCCAGACACCCCAAAACACCTGCGGGACCACCCGTAGACCACATTGGGGCCCGCGGTGACCCCCAGGGACCACCTGGAGGCCCATGGTGCCTAGCGGGGACCACCCAGAGGCCCCCAGACACCCGTGGGCACCCACTGGGATGCACTGTAGGGCCTGCGGACCCCCGTCAGGACCACCTGGGACTACCGTAGGCCTGGGGAATAAAGTCTGTATGTAAAATAATAAATCATGTTTTTATATGTATTAATGTTTATTAAATATGGTAATATTTATTGTGGGTCCCAGGAGGTGGGTAGTGGGGCTGTTCTCTGTAGTTATTTTATTGTGGGTAGCGGGGGTGGGTGAAGGGGGTATTGTCCCCAAGGGTTGATGGTTAAGCCTCCCGGGTGGGTAGTAGGTGAGGGTGGTTAGGCCTCATGGGTGGGTAGTGGGGGAGGTTGGTTAGGCCTCCCGAGTGGGTAGTAGGTGAGGGTGGTTTAGGACTCATGGGTGGGTAGTGGGGGAGGGTGGTTAGGCCTCCCGGGTGAGTAGAGGGGGGGGGGGTTGTTAACCCCTTAATTACTCTAGCGGTTACTAACCGCTAAGGTGATTAAGGGGTTAGGGGACATTATATTGTCTCTTTTTATTCTTGTGTATTTTTTGCAGGACCGGAGGGCATGGATGGGGTGCAGATGAGGACGGCCTTCATCGTGGCAGCCTGGCAGGGGTGAGTGCAAGATGTATTTATTTTATTTATTGTGATTAATGTATTTTAATTGGGCAAATGCACTATTATTCATATGTGGCTAATAGTAATTTTGCCCATTACTGTACTGTACAGTATGTGTTAGGGGGAGGGGGGAGTATGTTTTTAAAAGCATTGTTTCTTTTTTGGGGGCACACATTGGTTCCACAGGCCCGCGGGGACCCCCGGAAACCCGCGAGGTCACCTGTGCACCCTGCAGGGATCAGCCGGGAACAACCGTTGGCCTGTTGTATGGATGGTGTGCCTGAAAAAAGGTAACCAAAGATTTTTTTTCTAAATCCAGCTCTTTTTGCGCCTGCCTTTAGCTGGCGCGTTTTTCCAGCACGTTTTTAAAGCAGGATTCAGTTAGCTCCGCTTAGAGAATCCTGCGGACTGGCAAAAATTGGCGCGTTTGCCTTTTTTTGCCTGATTGTGTGGATTTTGCTCACAGACCAGAAAAAATGCCCTTTAAGGCCGGTAAAGCGCTGTTATCACTGCTTAATGAATCGTGCAGCAGCCTGTATTGGTCTTAAAAGCCACTTTGCGCTCTTAAAACGACTTATCAGAACACATTGTTCATAGCCCCCATAGCACCATACTGCACTGTTTTGTGAATCTCACAGCAGGCAGTATCACGCTATAAAGGCATTTATGTCACTTAAAAGCACATCACTGCTTTGTGCATAGCACCCAGAAAACCCACTTATCACTGCTTAGTGCTTAACCCCCAAAGTGTGGACAATTACACTCACACTTTTACAGATGATATGAAATTTTTAGTTCTCACAAGTCGAAATCCGTTTGGAGTGGGTGCAGGGAGATCTCTTCTCCTTTCATTTCGACTCCCGGTGCTCATCTGTTTTGTAAGATCTTTCTGGTTTTCAACGTATGATTTCACTGTTCCTCACTCTGTTTGTGAGTCCACTCACAACTGATAATTTTCCTAAGCGTTTCACCGATGTCTCGGCTTTCTCGGGGGTTATTGATCCTGGTCCCTTAAGTCAGCCTTTATATACTCTAATTAACCCCATCACTACCTAACATATGGATATAATAATTGGAACACTTGATACCTGTGAAACAATATGGGTTAAGGGTTTAAACAAATGTTTCCCATCCCTCAATTGCAATGTAACATTCTACATATGTATTGGAAAATCTTTCCAACTCTGAACAAGTGTTTAATTTCATCGTTTCAATGAATCTTTCACAGAGCACCAGGCTTGCACCGAGTGTGCCTTCAAGCTAGATAGTAGCAAGCTCTCACTTACCCATGAAAAGGTTGGCATAGCTCAAGGCAAACCTAGTGCCTTAACTGTACAACAAAGCTGTAAATAATACTTGCTAAAAATAACATAATTGTGTGTTAGAATGTATCCTATACTTTCAATGATGAAATCCTTCTGTATCATTGGTATGTTGGGATGTTTTTATAAAAAAAAATATCTACCGTAACTGCATCCTTCCCCAGTCGGTGACTGATACAAGTGCATAAACAGTATATAGTGAGGCCAAACCAGAACATAATTGTTTTTCCATTCAATCTCTTTGAGTACATTCAAGATATGTACTTTCCTTCAGATGTGAATGAAGTCTGGATACATAACTCTGTAAATAAAAATCAATCTATTGGGACAAGTTTGAACTGATTGGATATATGCCCAAAATGATGGAGCGCCCAGGGGGATTTATGGGATGTTTATGTATTTTGGGAAGATAGTAGAAGGCTGCTTCACTGGCGTGTTCTATCAATAGAAATATCATGTTCATGTTTTGTAATTATTCCCATTTATTTTCCATACTTGAGCAGACTTAATTTTTCTCAAATAAAGATTTCTTGAATCACACTAGGACACTACTAGATAGACAGACAGACAGAGAGATAGACTGTATATATATATCCAAGTAAATTAATTGATTCAGTAATATATTTTGCTTTATCTAAAAGAACAAATCCTCCCCCCTTATCGACAGTTTTTAACACAATGTTTTATTAATTTGTTGAATGTATTAGTGCTAGTTTTTCTTTTATGTGTCTAGATCCATTGATATACTAGATTGGTCATCACTCGAGTCTAGGCGCAAAGTTCACCTTTCCTGTCTTGCCTTTAAATTCTTTATGGGCAAGCTACCCAGCTATCTGAACAAGCTCCTCACCCCTACCACACACAGCAATTATCATCTGACATCTGACTCCAAAAGACTGTTCATGGTCCCAAGGCTCAACAAAGTATCCGGCCGTTCCTCCTTCTCTTACCGTGCACCCCAAAACTGGAACAACCTACCGGAGACTCTCACATCCACCACCAGTTTAAGTTCTTTCAAATCTAAGGCTGTCTCACATTTTAATCTGGTCTGTAACTGTTTCATACGCCCATAATATATATTTTCTTTAACTGTGCAAGCAATGTCTTGTATATTATGAATACCCTGTTCATTTATGTAACTGTATTTGTAACCATGTATTATTTGTCTTAACTCTGTGCCCAGGACATACTTGAAAACGAGAGGTAACTCTCAATGTATTACTTCCTGGTAAAAATATTTTATAAATAAATACTGGTATATTCTGTACAGTATGCTATTGCAGGGTAATGAGTTGCTGGCACCACTGGCAACAAAGTGGTTACAGCATTTTAATAATATGACTGACCAAGAATAAGGAAAACGGCTTGTAACAACACCGGTGACCATTTTTTCATTATTTCCTGATAGTACCATGGGGTTAATGATTGATGTAACTGTACAACCATAAAATTAACTTTTCTTTGTATCATTATTTTGAGCTATTCTGTACATTTCCTGTAATAGGTGGCAAAGTATGTCAGCTCAGCTGGTTTATCTATGCAATACATACACAGTAACACACTATAATATGCTCCAACAGTATTATTAAACTAGTTCAGAAAATGAGCTACATCACAAATATTTCTTTTTGAGAATTGGCTTTTGTAGCATTTCCTATAGCTTTTCTTGCAAGGTTTTTAGGCTGCTTTAGACTTTATGGTCATGTTTTCCTGTATACAGCATTTTTTTTACTTTTACACTTTCAGTACAGACACCTTATTGTCTAATTCCAGCTTTGAAACAAAATGAGCCATACAATACCTTGAATCTAAGGATGAAGGGGCTGTGCTTGAATGGGCAACTGAGTAGGTTTATAGAAAACGGTTTCATGCCACAGACTTTAGGAATGTCCCTGAAAAATAGGGAAGTTTCAATTGACTGTCTGCTCTCAAAATTCCCATGTTTGAAGTTTAAACTCTGTTGATGTTGAACAAGGTTGGAGAGGCTGGAGCTCCTGATTGAGACTTGTAGAAGCACTTTGTATGTTATTATCCCATTGACTCTCTTCTCAAACAATTTTCAGGTATTTTATATTTTTAAGAAAATGTTCTTCTGCAAAAAGGGCCTGTACGTTTGCAGAAAAACAATTTACTTCCCTTATAAATCAAATGATATCTTAAAGGGTAAATCAGCTACTGAAGATGGTAACAGCAGGAGAAATAATGTCTAAACAATCCCTATTGTTTCAAATAAATGCTCTTCATTTGCCATTTGTATACAGAAAACTAATTTTGGAGCAGCTGGGTTAAAATGATCAGATGGTGAATTATGTATTGAGATTTAAATGACATTTTATATACAGCAGTCTGATGAAATGGATTGCATACTTCCAGATGGGGCACACTGACTGAAATTATTTGCAATTTTTATGACATATCCTCTTATATTTTATAATGTTGTTGTTTTTTTGTTTGTTTTGTTTGTTTTCCGGCACCTGTTGATGAATGCACATTTTAATACAGCCATTAACAAAAAAGGCATGAATGGAAAATACAGATGTTAAAAGTTTGAGAGCGCCTTCAAAATGAAATGTTCTCTCTCATATGTTTAGATCCAATCAGTTTAATATTTTTTACTCTCACCACAAGGAATAACATCAAATCACAATAATAGTGCCAAAAACTGCAGGGTGCGTAATTCTGACTCCATGTAGTCGTCATTTTCAAATGTGGTATACTTAGATCAGGGGTGGCCCTTTCCAGTCCTCAAGGGCCAGCAACAGGTCAGTTTTTCAGGATATCCCGGCTTCAGCACAGGTGGCTGAATAGTGACTCAGTCAACGACTGAGACAGGGATATCCTGAAAACCTGACCTGTTGGTGGCCCATGAGGACTGGAGTTGGCTACCCTTGAATTAGATGATTATTGCACTGGCTATTTGCCTTTAACTTTTATTATCCTGATTTTGCATGCCCTTTGACTATTATGGATGGTATGCAAAGGTTTACAGATTAATTTCCAAAGCATTGAGTATTGTATTTTCTTGTAATGCCCTTATTAATTACTCTGTGAAGTCGCTTCCAGGTGTTGGAGAATATTTTAGTTCGATTCATTAAAAAGGAGATGATCTCTTAACCACCCCAGAGGTTAATTCACTGTATATTGAATAGTGAGGTAAATGTTCTCTTAAATGTGCAGCATCAATCCCATATCATTCCACCAGTTACTCTGACTTTTTCGTGATATGAACAGGATACGAGAAATGATACTCCTCCTGCAGATTACTTAGTTATACATTTTCAGTGGAAATACATTTAAATTCTCCCATTATTAGATTTTTCTTGATGGATTTAAAGAATTCTGTGTATATATATATATATATATATAGAACACACAAATGAAAAGGACAAAGACAACCCCCTTGTTAGCACTCTAAATTACACCTAAAGAAAATCTACTAATAAAGATTATATTGCAAGAACCAGATGCACTGCAGAGTCAGAAAAATGAACAAGATTTTATTGGAATAACAGCAAGACACACTAACTTAAAAACATGAATATACTAAAGACAGCCTAACAAAATATATGTATCAAAAATATATTGGATTAAAGGGGGACTGTTAATCTAGTGAATGAATTCTATTTTACCGCAAAAAAACTAAAATGTGTCTAAGTGAATATAAATTGTAACACAAAAGTAGTTTAATATAACCCTTGAAGGTAATACAAAATATTATAAATCCCTACTGGCATGAATGCCTAATAGAGACATATATGATGGATTGTGGCATGGAGGAAAAGTATATAATCAATGACCCAGTATACAGCCAGAAAAAATAATATATTACCAAAAATAAAGGGGGGAGAGAAAGGCAAACAGGGAAAAAATGATATAAAAATAATAATCATACCCTGCCTAGCAATTCCCAAAAAAAAGAAAACAATGAGAACTGATGCAGCAAACAAAAAAATAATTTTTTTTTAATATACCTATAAATGACATGCTAACAAACAGAGTCATACAAATGGAAAATACAGCAGTGCATAGCACTGCAAGGACAAGTAATGCCCAGACAGCAAAGAGAGTTAATACTCAGCTGTAGCAGGGTTGCGTGAGGCATGTGTCCATCAGATTGTAGAAGGTTTGTTCCAATGTTTGTGCATAGCAGAAATAAAGAGAATCAAAAAATGCTGCAACAGATCCTTCACAAGTCCATCCAAATAAAGATTACATGGGGGCTGTCAGAGAGTAAACACTCAACGCGTTTCACCCGTCCGTGGGCTTCTTCCCGGAGTGGTAAAATTTAAAGTGCAGGCGAGCAGTGTTATATAGGAGGAGAAGTCCGCTTTAGGGTCCTGGAACATACAAGAAATATCAAAACCGCAAAACGGGACTTGGACTCATTTAAAAAGATAACATCTGTAGCCAGACATTTCCTACAATACCATTCGTCTGACAGTACGTGCTTGACAGCATTTGCCTTTGACAAAGTGGCCCTAGGCATTAGAGGTGGGGATTTGGAGAAAGCACTCCTTAAAAAGGAATGCCGCTGGATCGTTCTCCTAAACACTATGCAACCTATGGGACTTAACGATTCCTTAGGGTTTGCTATGTTTCTGTAGCTGATTTTTGAAACTGTATACGTATGAAATCTTGCAGGACCAATGAATCGTTGGAAATTAGTGAATAAGCATGTCCTCAACCTCTCAAATTTAAATTACATAATTATGCATCATTTTCCTCTCTGTTTTACGATTTATATTTTTAAATCATTGATTTATTTTTAATGATATAATGTGATCATCTACTCTTTTATTCATTTCATCAATTTTGCAATTTGCTTTATAATAGCTTTAAATTTAATGCAACTCTATTCTACTAACATGCATGTCCTTTTCTTGTCAGTGCACTGATATATGAATTGATACCTGCATCCACGCCAGTTCTTGATGTGATTGGCTGATGACGTAACCAGATAAATATCTTACTGACGTCTGATCTTGCACAACTTCTGCTTCAGAGTCATCACTGTGATGGGATCCTCGCCTATCCAGATGCAGTGTTATGCAATAATTGATATAAGTTTATATATGTCTTTAGAAGCTGTTAAGCCAATATTAGAAGTAATGTATTGCTGATACAATTAAGACTGTGATGAGTAGCGATGTATACAACTTAGGACTCTGCAGCAGTACAAGTACTTTCTGAAATATGACTGCTGTTTTTTGCCCATGATCTTGTGCATAATGAAATGACAGAGATCAACTCCAGATGATCAACATGTCTATAGCAGCCCTACAAGTTTCTAAGGAATTTTTTTATCTCATATTGCCTGTGATCTAGGCTACTTACATGCTTTATTACTGTGACTATGGCTGTTGTTAGCAAAGTTGATAAGTACATGCGCACTGTGATGGGATCATTACCTATCAAGATGCAGTGCTATGTAATAATTGATATAAGTCTATATATGTCTTTAGAAGCTGTTAAACCAACATTAGTAGTAATGTATTGCTGACACAATTGAGACTGTGATGAGTAGCGATGTATACAACTTAGGACTCTGCAGCAGTACAAGTACTTTCTGAAATATGACTGCTGCCTTCTGTCTATGATCTTGTGCATAATGAAATGACAGTGATCAAGTTCAGATGATCAATATGTTTATAGCAGTCTTACTAGTTTCTTAGGGATCTTTTATCTCTTATTGCCTGTGATCTAGGCTACCTATATGCTTTTTTATGGTGACACTGGCTGCTGTTAGCAAAGTTGATAAGCACATGCGCACCACTGTTAATATATAGGTTCAACTTGTTTAACCTGTTGTTACCTTAAGTAATTACATTATTACTTGCACTGGTGTGTGTGATGCAATTGAACTTGGCCAGCATCTTCTATTGGATAAGGAAATACTGACAATGCTGCAACTGATTACTTCTCCTCCTATATAACACTGCTCGCCTGCACTTTAAATTTTACCACTCCGGGAAGAAGCCCACCGACGGGTGAAACGCGTTGAGTGTTTACTCTCTGACAGCCCCCATGTAATCTTTATTTGGATGGACTTGTGAAGGATCTGTTGCAGCATTTTTTGATTCTCTTTATTTCTGCTATGCACAAACATTGGAACAAACCTTCTACAATCTGATGGACACATGCCTCACGCAACCCTGCTACAGCTGAGTATTAACTCTCTTTGCTGTCTGGGCATTACTTGTCCTTGCAGTGCTATGCACTGCTGTATTTTCCATTTGTATGACTCTGTTTGTAAGCATGTCATTTATAGGTATATACATTTTTATTTTATTTTTGTTTGCTGCATCAGTTCTCATTGTTTTCTTTTTTTGGGGGAATTGTTAGGCAGGGTATGATTATTATTTTTATATCATTTTTTCCCTGTTTGCCTTTCTCTCCCCCCTTTATTTTTGGTAATATATTATTTTTTCTGGCTGTATACTGGGTCATTGATTATATACTTTTCCTCCATGCCACAATCCATCATATATCTCTCTATTAGGCATTCATGCCAGTAGGGATTTATAATATTTTGTATTACCTTCAAGGGTTATATTAAACTACTTTTGTGTTACAATTTATATTCACTTAGACACATTTTAGTTTTTTTTGAGGTAAAATAGAATTAATTCACTAGATTAACAGTCCCCCTTTTATCCAATATATTTTTGATACATATATTTTGTTAGGCTGTCTTTAGTATTCATGTTTTTAAGTTAGTGTGTCTTGCTGTTATTCCAATAAAATCTTGTTCATTTTTCTGACTCTGCAGTGCATCTGGTTCTTGCAATATAATCTTTATTAGTAGATTTTCTTTAGGTGTAATTTAGAGTGCTAACAAGGGGGTTGTCTTTGTCCTTTTCATTTGTGTGTTCTATATAGTTGTTATTATCCCCTAGCACCAACAAGCTCTATAACTTTTCTAACTGATTTAATTTGGGGTTTATATTTTATTTTACCCCTATAGTCAGTATTAATCTGGGGGCTTGATTTAACCTTTAATATTAGGTGTTGAGCAACTTTCCTTTTTTGTGTGTTTTGTCTATATATATATATATATATATATATATATATATATATATATATATATATATATATATATATATATATATATAGAAATATTACTGTATGCTTGTGGCAAGACGGCCTGTAGCCGAGGTCAGGGAATAGTCCACACGGGTAGTTTTAGGTTAATGAAAACTTTGAGTGACTTTATTTTCTTCACAGCATAACATAACAGGAGGGTACACTGTCCCTTTAAACACCAAAACAAAACCTGCTCCACATTAGGAGAACTGACTAACACTCCAGGCCTATCTATCAGGCTGGCTGGCTAAACCATTTACCAAACCGTAAATGTATATTAAGCAGTCAGGAAAACAAATTAACAATTCTTACTTTGGTTGAAAGCGTTAGTGGGGAATCCATGTGGCTAGCAGCTCACATAGAAGAGTTCTGTGGTCACAGGCAGCCAGCTACTACCAGTCACAACATCCTTATATACCCTGCTGGTTATCAGGTGTCTCCTACATCCTGATTACCCAGCTTTTCCTCCTGAGTTAACCTTCTGAGTGCTGGATGAAGCACTCAGACGTATGTCTCCCAGGCATAACGGATAGGAGTTGACTTCACCCTGTCACAATGCTCTTAGACAGGTCTGCAACCCTGCCTTTCACCATTATCAACCAGCACACAGTGCTTCCACTGCAGCAAGGGATTCTGGGAAATGACATGCAAATGAGCACACAGCACCTTATGCTTCAAAACCATATAACATGGTCCCCGTAGAGAGAGCGGTGTGTGCGTGCAAGTTGCGGCAGACGTGCTTCCCCCATGATGTCATGGGTTGAGTGATGGAGGCAGGCCTTCACGGTGATCCTCACAGTACCCCTTCTTCAGGAGAGACCTCTGAGCGTCTTAGGGATGGCTAGAGAGGGTACTTTGAGTGAATGGCCCGTACGAGTCTGGGGGCATGTAATTGACCCTGGAGAATCCAAGATCGCTCCTCTGGTCTGAAACCCTCAAATGTACTAGGTAGGGAAGAGCTCCCCTGGTGATCCTGGAGTCCAGCACTGATTGTACTGTACATCGAATTCTTGTTGCCCCTCCATGAGGAGGGGTTCAGAAGGCGAGACCAGGGAAAGAGAATGAGAGCCCTGGATATGAGGCTTTAGTAGCGAGGTGTGGAACACCGAAGGGATTCTCATGGAGGGTGGTAGGCATAAGCGGTAGGCTACAGGGTTCATTTTTTCAATGATGGTGAATGGGCCGATAATCTCGGTTTGAATTTAAGTGTAAGCACCTTGAGAAGAATGTTCCTGGTGGATAGTCACACCTTCTCTCCGGGACTGTACATCGGGTCTTTCCGGCGGTGCCGGTCCTCTTGTCTCTTCTGCATGGAAGTTGTTGTCCTGAGATTTCCCTGAATCCTTTCCCATGAATTCTGCAACTGTAGTACCCTGTTGTCTGCTTCCAGGACTGATATGGGCACTGAAATGGGAACTGAAATGGGAAGGGGAGATGGGTGATAGCCGTAATTGACGAAGAAGGGTGACTCCATAGTTGATTTGCTGTGTAAATTGTTGTGTGTGATCTCGGCCCGGGGATAGAAGATCAGTCCAGTTGTCCTGGGTGTCAGCGATAGAGCAGCGAATTAACTGTTCCAACATTAGTTAGTCTGTTCAGTCTGACCATTGCTTTGGTGATGGTAACCACAGGAAAAATGAGATGAGATCCCCAATTGCTGACAGAAGGACCACCAAAATTTAGAAATAAATTGGGACCCCCGATCCGAGACAATAACCTGGGGTACCCTGTGGAGACGATAGATCTCCTTAACGAACACCTCTGATAATTTAGGAGCATTGGGGAGACCCTTCAGTTGAACAAAGCGAGCTTGCTTGGAGAAGTGGTCCACTATTACCAGGATGGTGTTCATCCCTTTGGATATGGGTAGTTCTACAATGAAGTCCATGGACAGGTGGGTCCATGGGCGGTCTGGAATAGGAAGAGGTTCAAGTAAGCCTGTAGGTTTGTTATGGGGAGTTTTATTTTGAGCACATGTAGAGCACGCGGTGACGAATTCCCTGATTTCTTTCCGCATACTCAGCCACCAAAAAGTCAGTTCCAGGAAGTCGATGGTTTTCCTAATTCCGGGGTGTCCAGAAGACTTGGAGGAGTGACCCCATTTCAGTACTTTCCTACGATAGGCAGACGCGGTGACAAGATGACCCTCTGGGACTAAGTGACCCTCAGGAATGTGGGATTGACTTTGAACAAAGTTCTCCAAAGAATCGAATGTATTAGCGGAGCTTACACATTCTGAAGGTAGTATAGTCTATTAGCAATCCTCCATCTTGTCCTCCACCAGGAACTGACGGGAGAGAGTGTCTGCCTTCACATTCTTAGAGCCAGGTAGGTATGAAATTATAAAGTTAAAGCGAGAAAAAAGCATGGACCCCTGCTGTGTTAATCCGACTGGCTGCTGGAACTTCGCAAAATGTTAAAGATTACCGTGCAGAACTCGCAAGGCAAATGGTCAACAATAGGCAGTTGCTTCTGTAAGAATACATAGTAGTACAGATCAATTGAATACACTCACTAGAGAATACATAGATCATATAGCTAAAGATGTATAGATTCCAAAATAATGTCAATATATCTGCTATCAATAAATGTGTAATAATCATAATACAATATTATAGAAAGTGTATCACTAAATTATTATTATATTATAAAGTATTTATTTTGTTATTTAATGTAGAGACACCAGCAACAAGTATGTTCCAGATTCAGATATATTAGTTTCAATGGTGTTGATACTATTTGTCCACGTTGGATCTTTGGGTTTGAAGTGACACTCAAATTCACTTCACATTCCCTATTAAAATACTTCTATTGAAATGTGGAACTAACTACCTGATTTAACGAACTGATTTAACTACCTGACAGTTTTTCTCTCGCCAATCTGTCATTCATTTCAAAACGAAAAGAAAGCAATTTGCCAATTATGTTTTCATGTGGCATCGTCAATCAAACTCTGGCCTCCTTAATTAGTGTAGTGCTGCCAGTGTGCCTCTGTAGTCAACTTTGAAGAAGCAAAATATATACCTGTTCAAAGAATTATGCAGCAAAATGGTCTTTTTATATAATTGTTTTGATGTTACATTGTCAAATGACAAGTTCATGTTTCCGTACAAACTAAACTGCAAATGATAAACATTGTGAAACACTTGCAAATTGAACAAGGACACATTTACAAATCTTTACCCATACATTTTAGGTTCATCAATACAGCAAAATCAGATCACATCTGTTTTGAAATATAATTTGCAATTTAATGATTAACCCATGGTAAAAAGTTATAGTAGTCCCACCACATTTTTTAACTGTGTATATTAAGAATAGAAAGTTGAAGAGTCCCTGGCAAAGTTTCCTCACAATTCTGTATTTGCACCTACTACAGTATGTGTATTCTTTTTCTCTGGTGTCTATTACATTCTGATTATTGTCTTTATTGTGCATCTTTGGAGACACAACTGAGTAGTCATTTTAATCTTTCCATTATCGATCCGTGCCATAGACTAAAAATAGGATAGTGAGTTGGTTATGTAGAGATGGGCATGTTTTATTTGCAAATTTGGATTCGCAGTGGATCGGCCGGTTCCTTTGGTCTGTGGATTTTCGCGGTTCAATCTCAAAAATGGCAATTTGCATTTTGCGGATTTTTTAATTATTATTACCAATACACTCTGGATTTCTCAAACCGTGGACGGATTTGTAGAATCCAATTAGCGGATTCAGCAATCCGTTGGCGGATTCTTAAGAATAAACCAACGGATTGCTGAATTCAAGGATTGGATTCCACAAATTCAGCCAAGGGTTGCATCCAATGGCGTTTTTTGATGATTCCGCATGGATTTTAACTGGTCAAATCGGTTTGCATATTTTACACCACGAAACGAATTTTGGGGGGAAAATGCGAGAAAATCCGGGATACGGATTTGGCTTGATTCGCCCATCTCTAGATTCAAGCCCCTTAATATTTTGCTCTATGAATGTGCTCTTTTCCAAATTGCAAAACAAAGATGTACATGTATACATTTTATAATCTCACAAATGTGTACATGTATGTTCATTTTTCATTCTTTTTATAAAAAATTGCAAAGTTCTGATACCTTTTAGTCTGGAGGATTGGACTTGAGTGAACTATTTGTTCTGGTTTTATTTTTTCAGGTTTTTCAAATCTGTAAAATTGACTTTTTATAATACAAATACAATTTGCATTTTTGCCGGTGTAGCTGCACTTATTTGTCCAGCAAAAAGCTTGGTGTTTCTAATCTTGGATTGAGCAATTTTGTCAGTGACAAGTAGGGTTTACTCAAAGTGAAGCTTGGATTGCAAATACGGATGTACAGTACCATTATTCTCTTTCCTGAAAAAAAGCTGTATCAGGGGAACTTGCAACTGCAGATTTTCCTTTATTAGAACAAGAACGTAAAATACATGCTTTATCTGTTCAAGACTGAAGGTACTCTTCCTTAATCAATTAAATCTGTTCCTGAATCACTTATAGTTCCAGTTCTTGATTCTCAACTGACAGAGTGGCATCTTGTGAGCTAATAGTTCCAAGCCAGATTTATTTCAATTGGTGCAGACAGTCAACCTTCATGGACTAAGTATGCAGTACCCTGAGGAGGTATGCTGATCTGCCTTTTTTAGTGCTCATTAATTCACTCCTGATGAAGTCACACGATAGTGATGAAACGCGCGTTGGGACCCGGATTCTTTTTGTAATAGGATCTCATCCCAGTCACCTTTTCTTGGACTAAGTGAATATTGGTCTATGCCAACAAATGTCAAAACATTGCTGTCCCCATTGTGTTGTTCCAAAACATGTCTGGCTACAGGTGTGTCCATTTGATTGCGAATAGTGCCTAGATGTTCTAGTACACGGAGCCTAAAAGGATGTCTTGTTTTTCCCACGTACAGCTCAACCCCATTAAAACGCGGTCCTTGGGGTCCACAACCCCAAGACCGCGTTACAACCGGGGTCGCGTTAAAATTTCACCGGCAAGCCTCCTCATTACAGATTTCATTCTCCTCCATTTTGCTGCCTTACCAGTGCTCTCCTCTTCCTGCTGTCCACGTGCTCATATCTCTCTGCTCTGCTCATCGCGTGCCATCATTTTGTTTTTTTCAAACATTCAATTCAATGCTTTATTGACTACCAGACATAGACACACAATTTAACGATGGCACGCGACGGGCAGAGAGATGAGTACGTGGACAGCAGGAAGAGGAGAGAGATGAGCACGTGAGACATGACAGCTGGAAGAGGAGAGCGTAAGGCGGCAAAATGGAGGCTTTCAATTTGGGAGCCATGCTCAGACCGCGTTATATGCGAATTTGCGTTGTAGTGGATCGCGCTATAACGGGGTTGAGCTGTATTTCTTTTGGCAAATGCAAGTCACCAGATATATAACACCAGAAGATCTGCAATTAATAAATCTTCTGATGTCAAAATTTCTAGTATTGTTCCAATTTTGGAATGTCTTTGAAGTTTTTATTGACTTGCACGCCTTACAGTTGTGGCAACTAAAGCAACCCATTGGTTTCTCTGGTAGCCAAGTGCTTAGATTCTTTTCACCTTCGAAATGAATATTAACCAAGTGGTCACGTAAGTTTTTATCTCTTCTTGGTGTCATTTCTGGATAGGTTTTGAGTATATCATTCAGATCAGAATCTGCTCTTAAGATGTGCCGGTGTGTCTGGAAAATTATTTTGGCCTGTTCACATTGAGAGTTATAGGTTCCAATAAACCTAATAGAATTTGGTGTAGGTTCATGGATTTTGTCTCTAAGTAGAGTTTCCCTAGGAGTGCTTTTGGCTCTTTTATACGCCCTTTTCACACTATTCCTGCTATAGCTACGGGCCAGGAATCTTTCTTTCATAAGGGTAGCTTGTTCTTCAAATTCAGAGGATGTGGTACAGTTTCGTCTGATGAGAAGGAACTGACCAACTGGGATGTTCGTAATAAGATTGGGGGGATGATGGCTATTGGCTCTAAGGATACTATTGGTGGCAGTTGTCTTTATGAATGTAGTAGATGATAGGTCCCCATTTTCTTTGATTGAGATTTTAAGGTCGAGGAAAGAAATCTCAGTCGGACCGATTTCAATGGTGAGTCTTAAGTTATTTGTGTTGGTATTCAGTATGGTAATAAACTCTAATAGCTGTTTCTCTGTCCCATTCCAGAGCAGGATTATATCATCTATATACATGTACCACATTTGAATGTGGCTTGTGAAATTTTCCAGGTTTTCAGAGAATACTACTTCAGCCTCCCACCAGCCCAGGTACAAGTTAGCATATGATGGAGCACATTTAGTGCCCATTGCTGTACCCTGGGTCTGGTGGTAAAGTATTTTGTTAAACCAGAAATAGTTCTTTGTTTAGAACAAAGTTTAATAGCTTAAGAACAAACTAATTGTGTTTCAAGAGGTGAGTACCTCTAGTTTTCAGAAAGTATGTTACTGCTGATATGCCAACTTTGTGAGGTATACTTGTATATAGCCCTTCTACATCTAGGGACACCAAGATAGTGTCTGCAGTGACATTGACATCCTCTATTTTACAGAGAATGTCTTTGGTGTCCCTAAGGTGCGATGGGAGGGCTACAACAAATGGTCTTAAAACACAGTCAATGTAATCACTGGCATTCTCAGTTAGACTCCCAATGCCCAAAACTATAGGTCGTCCCGGTGGTGGTGTCTTCCCCTTGTGTATTTTGGGTAGACTGTACAGAGTAGCAATTTTAGGTTGTTTAACTAGAATAAAGTCTTTCTCTTTGTTAGTGATCACTTTTGTCCAATATACCATTATTTAGAATCTCATTTAGTTCCAGGTTGTAACTGGCAGTGGGGTCAGTTTTTAAAATAGAGTAACAGGCCCTGTCTGATAATAGCCTCTCATTTTCAATGACATGGTCTTTGCTCTTAAGGATAACCACACTGCCCCCTTTGTCTGAGGGCTTTATGGTGATTGTTTTGTCCTGTCCGAGTTCTTTGAGGGCCATTCTTTCACGATTATCAAGGTTGTCACATGTAATTCGAGCAGATTTGTTAAGAAGTTCAAGGTCTTTGGTGACCAAATTAACAAACACTGCTATACTAGAGCTTGAATCTAGGGAGGGCATAAATTTCGATTTTGGTCGTAAGGTTGTAAAAGGACCCTCACCAAGTGGTATATCTGACATTGCCATAAGCTCCATTAGGGTATCTAAGTTCTGCCTGCTAATCAGGTCCATTGGGTCAAGGCCTAGATCATCTGTGATTCTATTATCTCTTCGCTTAAACATCTTATGCAAAAGCAACTTTCTTGCGAATAAATTAAGGTCTTTGACCCATTCAAATATATCGAAACGACCTGAGGGTGAGAACGATAGCCCTTTGGATAAAACACTAAGATGATGTGTGTTTAGCTTAAAATCAGAGAGATTGATAATTTGGCTCTCATCAGATATACGATCAACATGTATCATATCCTGCTCAGTTAATAACGTCTCCTGCTCCTGTACCTCCTGGATTGCCAGTCCCCCCTGTTTTTTCCTTGGCCTCTTGTGCCCCCTCCTGGTCTTCCTCTGCCTTTGTAATAGTTTTGAGGCCCAGTTGCCTCTAAAAAAGGATTGGATTCCTGGAACCTAGTTTGCATATGATGTTTGGGGGTTTCTTTTTCTTCATCTGAGATCTCATATTCAGTTGAGGTTTCTAATGTGTCCTGTGGTGTAGTGACAATGTTTGTTTTTTTAGAATGATATTTGTAAACATGTCCTTCCTTAAAATCTTTTTTATCTCTCTGATATTTCTTGTACTTCCTTTCTTTCAGATCCCGAGTATATTTGTCTACATTAAATTGTATTTTTTTCTCCAAGTCTTTGAATTCCAAGTGTGTTTTCCACTGTTCCACTTCAAGGTGAAAGAATAGGAGTACAAACTCCTATGCAATGCTCTCAAGGAACGTCCATGCATCAATAGTATATAATCAAATGTCTTTCCAAATACACACAGCGTTGTAATCCATAACCATGTCACTTGTAACCCATTTCAAGCCACTCTGTGTGGACTCCCACTAACCTTTGTAAGAGGTAGATTTTGTATGGGTGTCGCTGGCTAAGGTACACTGGTACAAAGTGAATAAAGCAGGAATAACTCACAAATCACTGAAGATCCAGGTGTTGTGGGGCGTGCTCCTACCGAAGTGGTATGCAATGCAAAGAATTAGTGGATGGCGGTGCATCTGCCTGGAAAAAATAGCGTGGGACCAAACTTGCAGGAACTGGGTACAAAAAGAAATTTATTGGCACATAAAAAAGACAGCAACAGGAACTTTGACGTGTTTCAGCCGCACCGGACCTTTGTCAAAGAGTAAAGCAAGCATAATACACATAAAATTTAAATACCCACAATTCCCTCCTCCTATGATGACGTGTCGGCGCTCTCAACCAATGAGAGTCAATCCGCCCCCTCTCTGACGGGGACACTGTGCTCTTATTACTCAGCGTCCCCGTCAGAGAGGGGGCGGAATGACTCTCATTGGTTGAGAGCGCCGACACGTCATCATAGGAGGAGGGAATTGTGAGTATTTAAATTTTATGTGTATTATGCTTGCTTTACTCTTTGACAAAGGCCCGGTGCGGCTGAAACACGTCAGAGTTGCTGTTGCTGTCTTTTTTATGTGCCAATAAATTTCTTTTTGTACCCAGTTCCTGCAAGTTTGGTCCCACGCTATTTTTCCCAGGCAGATGCACCACCATCCACGAATTATTTGCACTGTTCCACTTCAACCAACAATAAATCTCCTTTTGTATTCTGTTGTTGTAGTTGTTTTGTTTGATAATCTATTAGTAACTGCATAAGTGATTTTGAACATTTACCCAGAATGGTATCCCATTCTTTCCTAAAGTGTTCATCTATGATGTTATTTGCTGGTGCTAAGTTACTTCTGAGTCCACGTGGAATCAGATCATCTCTGATGTATGTCTCAAAGCTAAAGACCTCCTACCACAGTCTGATCTGTTTCTTAAAATGGAAATCTAAGTCTTGGAAAAAATCTTTAATGTTTACTACAGGAGTTTGTCCTGGTAAATCAGTATCACCTGAATGAGTAGTGAAAAAATCTTTGGCCTCAGTTTGCCAACAAGTCAGATTTGGTTTAGTTGATAAAAAGCCTGTCATAGTAATTAGGCGTGCAGAGGGAAGAAGGAGCAAAAGACACTCCAATGACCAATTAGACCAAGGTAAGGGGGAGGGAAGGGGGAAAGGGACCCTCGCTACTGCCTGGACACAGGTGCTGCAATCAGGGGAAATAACTAGACTAATACACTAAAGAGAAGAACCCCTATAATGAGAGCACTCAGCGGCTGGTGAACTGATCCTGGTAACCTGGGAGCCTGGAATAGGGTAAGTAATTAAGCTAATGTGTACTGATGAATTTTTTAAAACAAAATATTTATATATATATATATATATCATCGTCTTAAGCCCTTGTCGATCGACTGCAGGATGATGGCCTCCCAATGATTTTCTGGGTACTATGGTTGCAAGTCTCTCCATGTTGCTGCAACAAATTTTCTGTTTTTTTCCTCCCATCATACCTTTCATTCATGGTCCTGGTCTTTTAATCTCTCTTGGAATCTAGTCGAGTACCATCTTCCTCCAACGATGGTCATTTCTTCATGCGATATGTCTAGCCCACTGCAATGTTTATTTCTTTACCCTTGTTATGATGTCACAGACTTGTTTTGTTTCACACCTATTAATTATTTTTCCTGTCCCATCAGGATAATCCATACTACTTTGCATATTCTGAAGCTTCTCAATTACCTTTGCATTCAGGGTCCAAGTTTTGCATTCATACGTGAGCAATGGCAGAATACACTGGTTGAAAACTTTTGTTCTTGATGCACAGTGGAAGGTTCCCTTGAAATTCGATCTTGTTTCTTCCAAATGTGCTGCATTCCATATTCATTCTCCTATTGATTTAATTCAAAAGGTTCCCATCCATTGTTATTGGCCGGCAAGGTAGTCTTCAACTTCTTCTTGTTCTATTTAATTTATTTCAAGTTTTGCAGATATGACACATTTGTTGAACATCACTTTGATCTTGCTGAGATTCATATGGAGCCAACTTTCTTAGTTGCTTTGGTGGGTTCTCCAATGTGTTGCTGGAGGTCTTCTGGACTTGTGACAAAAATAATGTTATCTGAAAATGGTAGGTGAGTAAAATATTCACCATTGATTTGTATTCCTTTTTATTCTCAATCTAATGTCTTAAACAATTCTTCAAATGTTGTGGTGGAAAGCTTTTCTGCCTTTCACACTCCCTTGCTAACCCTTATCTTGCTTGTATCTTCATTGAATCTAATGGTTGATGTGGCATTTTCATAAATGTTATTTATAATATCAATGTACGCTTCTTCAACATTTTGTCTTATAGCATCTAGGACCACTGAGGTGTCAACAGACTCAAATGCTTTTTCGCAAACCACGAATCCCAAACTTAGTAATAAATCATATTCATAACTTTAGGAAATCGCTTGTTGTACGCTTTGGATGTGGTTCATTGTGTTGTATCCACTACAAAATCCTGCTTGTTTTCTAGGCTGGGCAAAGTCCAGAGTCTGCTGCAGCTAATTAGTTAGTATCTTGGTTAAAAAAATCTTGTAAGTGATTGGAAGTAGACTGATTTGGTCTGTAGTTCTTGAGGTCTTTGTCTCCTTTCTTGTGGATAAAGATAACTATGGCATTACTCCATTGCTCTGGAATTTTGGTTCATTAAGCAGCATGTAAAGAGTTTTGCAAGGACTTTTTTTCTACTTCCACAACTTCTTTTAATATTTCAGTTGTCATTTCATCTTCCCTGGGAGCTTTTTCCATTCTTAATGGATTTTATTGCTTTTGTCACTTCATCTGGAAGGACACATCATATATCATTGGTGGTTTCTTCTCGCTTGTCCTCTGCTGGATTATGCCCTTTGTTCACGTGCAATTTCATATATGCTACGTACACAGTCTTTTCTTGTTGATCCATCATGTTTAAGTGCAATGATTTGCTTGTTCCTAAACCTAAATTGCTGCTCTGTTTTCTTTGCTTTTTTTAATCTTGAATAGTATTCTTCACCATATCACAGTTTCCTTTTCTTACATCTACTGTTACACATTTGTGGATTGTCTTGCATAGATCTGAATATTCAATTCTCGTTCTTGCCTCAGACCTAAACCTGACTACATATAACTGTCAGACTCTCTCCACTGAAGCAGCACTGCAAGAACTTTAAGATAAACTTGAAAAGATTAAATTAGATATCGTTGGCCTTCATGAAGTTAGAAGAAATTATTACAGCCTCATTTAGCTCAAAAGCAGATAACCATTCTATTACAGAGGTACAGATAATGGAAGAACCAGTGTAGTATGCTTCATCGTTAACAAGAGATGGAGAAACAACATAGTGGAATATTGTGATGGTGAGGGGGTACCCAAGCCATTAGTAAAGGTATTTGGCCCTGATGGGTGCCCCTGAGCCATATTGGGGAATTGTGCTTGTCAGCTCTTCAACCCAATCATGGCATGTAACTGCATTTGTAATAAAGATGGGCTGTATATGTGTTTTTACTGTTCCAGGAGTGCCAACCAGCGGAGATGTGCAGGGCGTGAGTTTAACGGGTTATTTTACGGTAAAATGTCAGGGTGTGTTTGGGTAGAAGGGGGCCAGTGTTGCAGGTTACCCTGAAACATGTACTCAGGAATCCCCCCAGATTCCTGAGGACATGAGGAACACAGAACACCGGATAAAATCCTCCCTAGAAAGTAGTTTGCAGCTCACTGCCAAATATCCCTGCTTCAGCACAGACCAGAATAGTAAGACCGGGCACGGGAATGAATCACATTCACGGTACCTCGGTATATGCCCACAAACCCCAGGACCCAGGTTGGGGCTCGGTGTGTCTCCACCAGGTATTAGGTGGCGTGAATAATGTTATTTCCAACTATGAACTGTATTACTGTAGCAGTGTTTCCCTGTATCCGAAAAAAAAATGGTTTTAAAACCCAGGAGCCCACAGCACTTTGCACGGCTGTTAGCTAACTTCGGCTAGGAAGGTCTTAGCACGCTGAGATTTGCTGTGAGCGCTGGTTGGGTAAAATCATGAAAAAGTTTATAACGCAATTTTTATAAAGTTGTATAAAAATTGATGAATGAAAGTCCCCCTATTTTAATTGTTCCAACATTATAGGCGTAAGGGGATTTTCATTCAGATGGAATGAACAGAGGGAAACACTCAAGTTGTAATTGCGGTACTTTAGAAATGTATAGCAGGAAACTCCTGTGAGGGGAGCAATGCATATGTAACTCGGACTTCAAAGACACCCCGCTGGGTTGGATCCACAGTGTCTGAAAATGTCCGTAGTTGAAAAGAGTTAGCCAACTAAAGTGTGAAGTGGGGAGGGGTAATCCAAGTACCCCCATCCTAGTGTAAAGTCCTGGCAGTTTAGAAAATGGGGCTAGCCCAGATTCTGTGTCGCCAGGTAAGGGGGTTTGGTCTCATATGCAAGAGACAAAGGTGTGAGGTTTGCACTTGCCCTTAGGAGAATGAGAAGCCCCTCTGCCAGGTTTTCAAAGTGTTGGCAACTCTGGGATAGGTGGGAATATTATTCCCACGAACGAGATTGGCTGCAGAGGATACAGATAGGTATTTTTACTGCATAAGAATCCCTGCAGCCGATCGGGAGTCAGATTAATCTAGCCTGGATTTTAAACGTTGCAACATCGTAACCCAATTTAAGAGTTCGTAAGAACTAAGGAATCCAGAACCAATTCTATGGCGGTAGAACGAAGTAACAGATACAGAGGAGAAACAGTGGTTGCAAGAGTCGCCACTATCCAAAGACTGTTTGCGGCTCTGTTTGCGCGCAACTCCCGCTCCTGGGATATTGTGCCTAGAGACTCTATTTCTAAAGATTTCGTTCCGGGAATAGAAGATTTCGTTTTATCCCATCCCAGTAAGTGTATTTCAAGTGTTTTTGTAAACTAAGCTTTGTATGTTCATTCTGTAAATAAATCACAGTTATTTTATCTCTTGCTTTGCTCATCAAAGGATCCGGGTATTTTGGTGTTAAAAGCGCTTGTCTCCCGTGACAAATACCAAAGCTCATTAGAAAGAGCAGCCAGAATCGTCATTTATTTGACAGATACAGGCTTAAAATAATTCAAGTCTATGCTCCAACATCAAGTCATGCTGACAATTAAGTGGAAAACTTCTACCATGAAATCAACCACTTTAACAGCAAAGTAAATTGTCACATAAAGATTGTTATTGCAAATTTTGATGCAAAGATTGGAGCCGAGGAGAATGATGAAACATCAGTTGGTAAGTATTGTTACGGTAACCGGAATGAACGTGGGGACCGATTTGGTAGAATTAGTAGAGTGTGAAAACTTCTGCCTCATGAATGCATACTTCAAGAATAGTCCAAATAGAAAAAGGACATGGAATGGACCCAATGGAGCCAAGAATGAAATGGACTATATCCTAATCAACAAGAAACATGTAATTGAAGATTGCACAGTCCTTAATCGTTTTGACATAAGGTTTGATCACTGATTGGTTCGCTGCAGATTAAAAGAAGAAAACTGATTAAAAAGAAGACAAAACAATCAATATCAATAATCTTCAGATTAACAGCAGAGAATTTTAACTAGAACTGAAATCTGATGAGAAAAAATTGATAAGGAGATCAGAAGAAATGAAGCAATTGTGAGAAGAGAGGGGACAGGGGAGAGAGGGGGAGAGAGGGGTAGAGAGGGGGGGAGAGGCGGGAGAGCGGATAAAAAAGCAACACATTGAAAAAAAAGGCCTCGGCAGAGGCTTGTGTGGTGCACGGTAAAGGTTAACTAGTTCAAGTCTGTGAAGATTCCAGGGGATCCAATATTCTGGCACAGCACAAGAGATTGTCACATAAAAGTTGTTTATTGGGTCAAAATGCACACACATGTCCAATGTTTCGGTCCCCAGGCTGCCAGCAAGCATGTTACCCCTGATAAATCTTACAGAAGAATTTTATTACCATCCCTCTTTCATCATTTGAAAGCCTATGTAGCCACCTTTCCCTGTGACTAAGGGAACTACGCATGTTGAATACCTGTTTGGCGTAAAGGAGGCCTAATCTTCTGCCACTGGGACCCCAGGGGGATCGCGTTCTATCAGTATACAGCGCCTCCACCTGAGAGGGATCCTAGCACTGGAGGATAACCCCTTTGCAGGACTCATACAGTAATGAATAAAGATACAAACACACTGGTATGACTACTTATCTTTACTAACACATATATCTATAAAAAAATAACAATACAGTCCACATACAGTACCCACACCATATATGTGCCTCGGTGAGATCCCCCTATCCGACGGTGATACTCAATATCACTATCAGCACTAGCATAGTGACTATGGGGAAGCATCCCTATCTGGGGGCCTTCCCTACAGCAACCACAACCTGAAAGGGATTTAGGGCCTATCTTGGGCTTGGGGGGGGGGGATAGGGGAATATGGCCTAATCCAGGAGCCACTGGCACCAAACACTTCCTTCTCCCTTGGTGTCGTGCTCCAAATCTCAGCAACTGTCGCAACTGCCAGCAACATTCTATCCTGCATCTGTGGCTCCTTGAGCCCTATTGGCTCTTCTGCCCATGTGGTATTGCAGCCCATGAGGCTGCTGGGACTTGTAGTCCCTAGGTCACCTCTGCGGAGCCTGCTCTAAAATGTCCACTGGCCACGACTGTACTGCGCATGCGCAAGACTGCTATGGCGCATGTGCGAGGCAAAACAAAATGGCGGCCCCTGTAAATGTCTTCAAATTTGCTTCACAAAATTTGACGCAAAATGTCTCCAGTTTTGCATATTTCAGCAGAATTTTTTAAGATTTTCGGCAATTTTACAAGTGTATTTCTCATTCTGTGAATATTATAGAATGTCCTCAGGATTGAATGTCAGTGCAATATGATTCAGAATATCCTATTAAATCACACACACAGCCCTTATAAGCTCAGTACCCAAATCCATCACAACAGCAGCTGGCTGTTTTTGACCATTTGCCTTACGAGTTCTGCACAGCAACCTCTAGCATGTCACGAGGTTCCAGCGGCCAGACTAATGGCCCATTGGATTAACACAGCAGGGGTCCCTGCTGTGTGAATCCTACCGGGTTTAACCTGTCTGTAAGAGACACGCAGTCAGAGATAGACTGAATTAGTCACTCTACTTGCGCGCCTATAACAGGCGATCGTGGGGCTTTTATTTTATTTTAATCATACAGTATTGTAGCAGGAGGTTTCTGGAGCTGAATCGCATTGATTTCAGGTCCAGGGACCCCCTGATTCCTAAGTTACAGGCCCAGTTATGGCGTGCTGGTATCCCTCTGGTTTGTTTAATTCCCCGATCACATGGGCCGTGACGCGGGAGAATTTAAGCATGGCCGCCAGGATATCAGCACTCCATAACGGGGCCTGTAAGTCAGGAAGCAGGTGGTCCCCGGACCTGAAATCAATGTGGCTCAGCTCCGGAGACCCCCTGCTACAATACTGTATTATTAAAATAAAAGCCCCACGATCGTCTGTTAGAGGCGCGCAGGTAGAGTGACTGATTCAGTCTATCTCCGACTGCGTGTCTCTTACAGACAGGTGAAGCCCGGTAGGAGTCACACAGTGCGAGTCCCATTCAAACGCAGGGTTTATCTTCTCATAAGCAAGGGTCATTTAATGTGGTTGTAGGATTAAAATACTTTGGCCAAAGAATTTAACTAAATGTCCCTTGCTTATGAGAAGATAAACAGATAAGTATTTAACTAAATCATTTGTCAAGTTGGATGTAGCACTCAGGCTTTTTGTCTTTTGTTCTATCCTTTTAATTCAATAAAATGTGCATGTGTGACTTCATTATAACATTCTGCTTAAATCATTTGATCTTTAAACTGTGTAATGTCTGTATGTTTATTTTGGAATGCACCATATGCACAGTCAGTACTGAATAATTATAACATACAATTTCTTTACAAAATTATATTCTGGTTGTCATTGTCTGAATCAATAGACACAAGCTTTGTTTCAGGTTTAAGACATCATGTCAGTAGCAATTTCAATTGAAAGCAGGAGAAGGGATAGGTTGAGTAGGCAGACAATACTTTGCTTTGAAGGGTTTCACCGCTGATTTTCTTAAGATGCACAAGCCTGCTGCTTATCAAACGCTAGCATACCTTTACTACTAAATTGATGTTTGCAACATTGAAGTGTGGGATTTATTAGCATTCATTTATAAGGTGCTGGATGTGTCATGATTACATCAGCCTGAGCCTGATTTGTTAGTTGAAGACTTGCCTGGATATTGGATATCAAGGTAATTGCTAAGAGCTGCTAAATGTATTTCCCCCCCAAATTATAGGGAAAAAAATAAAAACAAGTTAGCCATTTTTACCCATTATGTTTTACTTGGTTTAGTATGTAAAGAGTGAGAGAAAACCAACGTGTAAAACGTAATTTTTGGTAAACAAATTAAGTGTTTTGCCTTTCATTACTGTATTACAAAAAAAACCATGCTTTCCTGATTACATTTTGGGAGCATTAGCCACCTGGAATAATGTTAGTAGCAAAGTGATCTACTGTAGGCGAAAAGAAATGCAAAATACTGTTGAGATTTTTAGTAGAGCCACACTATTCACTGCGTGCTTATTAATTACTATACTTTAAATTGCATTCAACTTTCCATGATGGAGGGGCTTTCAATTCATCGAAAATAAAAGCAGCCCCACAGAACAGAAAGTTACAAGTGCACGGCCAATGTCAGTACTTCTACAGGAAAGTTATTGGGTGTTGTTAATTCAGCTTTAGGCATTATGTCTCAATAATAACTACTGCAACAATAAGTTTATATTATAATAGTTATAATGAATAACACCCTAGACCCTACCAGTCCTAACTACTGCCCTGTCTCCCTCCAAAGTCGTCTTTTAATTCGTTCCTCAACAGAAAAAAGGGAAATGGTTGCCTTATTCCCACAGTTGCCTATGCCAAATGCCTACAAAAAAACTTCTTGCATCACTCTGCAGGCAAAGTTCAACTGCAACCTAAAGACCCTCTCCTCAGTGATTTCAATGTTGCAAAACATGAAGACCAACGATGGACTCTCGGTCTTTCCCTCCGCCAACCGAATTCCAAAATCTTTTCACCATCCAACTTAATGTGGCTAACATATTACTGCAAAGTCCCATACCTTTTGGACCAATGAACACAAAGTCGTCCAAATAATGTTGCACAAAGCTGCTGCCCGGTTCCTATCAAACCCAAGCCACAAAATAACTAAACATTTTGAAATAAGAACAAGAAAGAGAACCACCGTTTGGCAGCCACTTATCAATATGAAAACTGCAGCTAAACTGGCAACCCAGAAGGTCCAAAGCCCCAGATAAACCGGCAACAACAAAACGGCATACTCCACATCAGTTTTTCCCAACTACGCCTCTTGGCTGGCTGACCTGACCAGTTCTAGTGCTCCATTGATGACGTGTAACAATCTATACACATTCATCGAAAGGCCCTCGGGGTATGACAAAATGACGAATGACTTACATAACTTTTGATTTTGGGATCACGCCCAATGGAGATATAGTCCCCTTAATGTCTCCAACTGTGACACAGAGAAATTACCTGCCATCCTTCACAACTCCATTTCCTTTTTTCATTAAACCTCTACCACACCTAGTGCTCCTTTGTGGATTTTAAATTGGAGATCTCAGTGATCTACCTGTTCCCAAAGGGGGATTCAGAAAACTCTTCTTTCAGCAATTTTAGTGTTTTTCTATCCAAAAATATTTCTAGCCAATGATCCATCCTTGCACCGCTCACCGTCGCACATAAGCCTTGTGTATAATTCTCATATAGACATCACTAAGCACAGTGGATATATTTTACACACTGTACTAAGCTATTTTTGTGATCTGGAGTTTCAATACCCTTATCGGATCATTTATGCGTTATTTAAGTGGTTATTTTAACACCCTGTATTTTATTGTTTGCTCCTATTAAAATGTATATTTTAATTCATTCATTAATCACCCATTTAGTGATAGAGTGCTATCAAATTGGGGTCCTTGTCCTCTACATTTGTTACATTATACCGCCCCAATAGCACCATCACCATTCTATCAATACGATTATTAAGCTGTAGCGGGGTTTTCTCTAGTATACGTAATAATTTATTAGCAAGTTTTCTTTTATTTTGTGTAATATTTTCTGGTTTGATTCCTGATTGATGTGTTTTAGTGAAAAAACTTGTGACTGTTATTATTAGCAGTGCTTGGGATCCTGATTATAGATACTATATGACCCATACTGTACCTATATTTACCAAGTTATCTTCTGTCAGAAGATGCCTTTTAGTCCATTAATTTCAGAAGGCTGTAAGTTGTCTTCTACCACGTGGAGGTGCCTTATGGCAGATGACTGCTTAGTAAATATGGCCCTAAAATGCATAGGGGTTGATTATGCAATAGCTGCAGCATCCTGTCCTGGAACAGGATTGTGTTTTTTTTCTCTGTCTTCAGGCTGCCAGCACTCCTCAGCCTAGCTGTTGCAACAATGTTGTGACCCCTTGTGGGTTTCTTGGCTTCAGCCAGTTGCCTTGGCAACCCCCCTGCCTTTTTACCAGGATGGACTGCTCCCCCTCCCCTTGCCAGGTGGTTTTATCCCAGTTAATTTCCCATCAACCCAGACCAGCATGCTGTCTTTTAGTACCAGCAGCCATCTTGAGCAGTCATCTCTCCTATTCTGGTAAAGTTACTGATTTTTACCTATTCCTATATCTTGCATTTAGCCTACTTCCCTCATACAGTAGCCCCCCTTCCCCACCATTGCTCTCATGTCCCAGTGTTCCCTCTGTACTTTTCCCACCTTTTTATTTGTATGTTGTTGCCCCAAATAAACACTTCAGCAAGTAAGAACGTTCAATTGCTTGATATATGGGATTGAGTTATCCTGCCTGTCTCTACTCATCTATCCGGGTGTGCTTGGGCCAGAACACAGCCGAATCATCCACTTTGGCACATACAGTATATAATCAGTCCCTTTGTTTTGTCAGCAGTGGGTCTGTGTGTGTACTACAGTATGTCTGCTATACAATTTACTGTAGGTTTTAAAACTTCTGAATACATCTTTCGTGAACATTACTGTGTGAAGAAATTTTGATCAGTAGAGGTTGTTACACAAGATTTTTTTATTGGATATTGAAACCATGCATATTACTGTCATATCTAGCATTACAAACAATTGGGTAAAATATACTAACTTTATTTAAAATCGAATTTTGTTTAATATATGCCATCTGTTTTGTATTCACTTTTTTACATGTTCGAGAACATAACTGGTAAGTAACTGCACTTATATTTGCATACTCATCCAGTACTTTTCTTAAAGTATTTAACTTTCTCCATGACAGCAAAGTTGAACATCATTGAGAAGAAAAACATTCTGACCTTGTGCCCTGACGATTTAGCCACTTCTGAGTCAAGTCTGCTCGACATTCATCCAGGTACTGTATGTGTTCATTAAGTGCAGTTATTTTAGTCTGTTTAAATATGACGTTAGCAACCAATGCTTTTCAACTCTTGTTCTTTTTTAAATATGCTTCTTTTCATTGCCAATTTAGCCTTAACACAAATTGAAATGCAGCAACTCAGACTGATCTGTTGAATATAACTGAAATTCACATGCCTTTTTTGGACCATGGATATTGAGGTACAATATAATTAAAAGCAACACATTTGCTCTTATGATTTATCTTTGTGTACTACAGTATGTACCATGTGTTTTTTTTTAATAAATACAATTACAGTAGCACTCACTGTACATTAGTTCCTAAAATTCTTGCTTCTTAATAATGATTTAATAATAAAGAGAATACACTGTTCCATTTGAGCTACCAATAAGAAACAGCGTGTCTTGTGTACTGTACTGTATCTTTGCTTTGATTACTTGCACTAGAAGTCCTTAATAAAACAATGATTTGCCCAGCATTAACATTTATTTATTTTTTTAAATAAGGAAAGACTGCAAGCATTGGTTGTTTTAAAAAATACTTAATGGATGTTACAGTAAACTAATCCATTTTAATGCCTTCATTATATGTTGAATGGTTTTCCCCCGTTTTAACATAATGAAGGCATTTAAACGGATTAGTTTGTCCTCTGATCATTGTATAGTGCATTATAATAAGTGTATTTTTTTGGTTTCAGGTCCCTTTAGTCAGCCAGTCTCACCACCCTCTTTATCTCCCATCACAAGTAAACATGTGTCAGAAAAAGATTCATCAACAACTGAAAATAATAATGAACTCCTTATAGCAAGAGCCATACCAGAGTAATCATTTTGATGTCAATTGTCAAATGAGTAAATTCCCAGATTTCCTAAATCTCGAACACCCTTTTATTTTTGCATATGCTGAGGCGAAGATGAACCCTTTTGTTCTTCACCATGTTTACCACAAGAAGCCAGGAGTATCTACAAAGATATGCCAGAGAGGATAGCCCCAGGCATTTTGATAGTAAACCTTTGAATGTGACTCCTTCAAGCAGTAACTATTTTAAACTACATCGGTGGTTTGGGGCGTGAGTCCCAATCACAGTGCTCAATCCAAATCTGAACCCTTAGACAATAATCAGTATAAGTCCACATATCATGGTAACAGGAAACTGTATCAGCCAGCAAGTAGAGTAATGAGACCCAGTGCTATATGAATGCAGCAAAAAAGACACTCAGTGTAATGGCAGTAGTCCATGTGTCATAATGGAATAAAGGTTAACATACCATTGTTGTATGGAACTCGGCCATACCCAACCCTTGTGCTGCAGCACTATTCCAGGTCATCCAGTATCCCTATGAGGGAGAAATATACTCACAGCAGGCTTGTTCCAATGCAGCGTGCAGCACGCTCAATATTCATGTAGAGGTTGAAATCCAAAGATTCCTGCGGTGCACAGCAAAATAGGGTAGAGGACCAGCAAGGTGTTGTTAAAAATCCTTTATTGAAACAGCATGGTACAGGGGACACACACTCTGACGCGTTTCGGACTGGTATAGTCCTTAGTCATAGAGCTGATCCGCACCTTTCATCCCCACTGATTTAAAGGGCTAAGCCCGCCCCCCTACGTCATCGCGCTCCCTGCTTTTGGCGCGAAAATCGCTAATGTATAATCTAATTGGCTGGGACTCCCTGTGCACAGAATGACTAATTGCCGTGTATAACTTTGAAGGGGGGTGAAGTACCTCCCCCTGCGTCATCGCGCTACTCCTTTTGGCGAGAAAATCGCCAAGCTATAGCCTCATTGGCTGAGGCTCCCAGCCAATAGTAATGCCAGCTGCCCTGGGTATGTCTGAGGACAGGGGGAATGACGCGCATCTGACTTCAGCGCCCAGACCCCTTTGCCGATACGAAGCACGTCGTTGCTAGGCAACGACTATAAACAACAACAGAGAGTCCTCAACACATAGCGATGCATGGCTATGTAATGCAAAAAGGGTGCCCAGGGAGGCAAGCAGGGAGCGCGATGACGTAGGGGGGCGGGCTTAGCCCTTTAAATCAGTGGGGATGAAAGGTGCGGATCAGCTCTATGACTAAGGACTATACCAGTCCGAAACGCGTCAGAGTGTGTGTCCCCTGTACCATGCTGTTTCAATAAAGGATTTTTAACAACACCTTGCTGGTCCTCTACCCTATTTTGCTGTGCACCGCAGGAATCTTTGGATTTCAACTATTTTAAACTACAGACTGTTGAATGCGTAGTAAACACTTCAGCGCTTCCTGAGCAGTCCTCATTTGACTCTGAAAGCACCATTGAGCAGCCCACCCACCTAGCAGTCAGCTCAGCTGATTTGACCAAAGAACATGTACAATTTGGTATTGATGCTGTAGAAGATAGAGCTAATTGACACCTCATTAAAAGCTCAATTAGAATGTGGTAGACCCTTTGCTTCACCTTTACAACAGGACTCCAATTCTTACAAATGTGTCCTGGTAGAAAGTCCACATATTTGTCCAACACTCTGAAACACACCGTTAGGTCAGAGCATACTAAAGATTCACAAGTTGAAACTCCGCAAAGTGAAGAAACATCATATTATAGTCACAATACTTCTGACAGTCCTAGTCAAGTAGATATTATTGCTTCTGCATTAGCGCAAGCTGTTTTATTTGGTAGCTGCAAGAACGACCTAAATGAACTTGTATTAATCAGCCTTTCAGATACTCAACACAATCTTTGCATTGTCAGAGATGAGAGGCAGTATTGCTTTCAGGATTCTAAAAAAGAATGGACAATGCCAGAAGATGAAGTCCTTAATCCTCCTGCTGGAAACATTTCAGTCACATGCATGTTGGAAGGATATTTAGACCTACATGTTACCAATGCAAATAACTTGCCCGCAGTTTTAACAGTGAATTTATTTGAAGAAAAGTTTAATGAAGAAACAGAAACTCAAGGTACTGTAACATACAATTTTCTTTCCTTTTCAAATTAACAAAGTCAGCGCATTGAAATGAAATAAGTGGAATAAACAGGTAAAATAATATTGTCAAGCCTAGATTAATTTTTACATTCAAGAACGTGACACTCATTTTTATGACACCTGATTTAACTTAATCATTTTGTAATATCATATTGGGATCCACTTAATTTGTGTCTGAAAGTTCTAAAACAGATTTGATAAATTCCTCTTATTATTGCTAGGATTATATGTACTGTATTTTATCAGACAGTGTAAAATCCACATTTCTAAAAACTATGAATGCTAATGTTACAATAGTACAAAAGGCAAGTCCTTTGGCTATGTTACCTAATCCTCATTTTTTTAATGTAGAGTTTTGCTTCCCATCTGTAAGTATAACCATGAATATATAGAAATGGACAAACTAATAGGTAAACCATTTTTGCAAAAGAAAATTGTGAGAAAATTTAAATGAGTTGAGTTTCAAATGCATCACAAATTCCATAACTAAATCTCTTCTTTGCGTTCTATTTAAAATCACGTGCTACACAATTGTGGTAGTAAATAAAAGCAGTGCACAACAAATTCCAGTAATTAACACAGTAGAGTAATTGAGGTGAGAGGATAACCTAGTGGGTTTATGTTTTTGTTCTACTCTTATTTTATTGAAGTTTATGATTATGTTTTATAGGTATTGATGTAGGAGGAGGAGAAAGGTGATTTAAAAAAAAGGATTTGCCTCATTAAAAAAAGAAATTACAATGCACATAATTTATCTCAACAGATGACATCTAGGACACAGAAAGAAAAAACTGTTGTAGGGGTCTGTTGCTTTTTGGTTTAAACAAGTTACTGTGTGGCTACCATACAATTGGAGCTAAGCGGATCCAACTTTGGGATGTATACGTTCCCTTGTCAAAGCTCTTGCAATGGTACACTTTATAGCAACCAAAACAAGAGAGAAGTTTTTGCTACAGTTTAAGATAGAGCCTGGATCTATGCAGCAGCAAGATTCAAGGGCTATTGTCACAGGAGACATAAAGACTTTTCACAAGATATTGTCTGTTTTTCTCCATGATGGAATAATAATTGGGCAGGTCCACCAGATATGCAAATAAGAACCTCTAAGGCCTCTGCTTCTCCAACATAAGGGAGATTTATTTATAAAGATGTGTGTATTTGTGACAGGGCCCTAACCCCTATCTAAAAGGTTTGAATAGAAAGCCTGTATTGGTCTGATGAGTCCAGCAGGGAGCTGTTAATGGCAGCTACAGACAATTAACCAGTCTCCACCTCACTCATCATACTGGTAGGAAAGCCTCTTGCTTGAACTGCATGAGATGGCTCTAGCACATGGAAGGTGTTTGCTGACAGAAAGTGATCCCAGGGAACCAGCACCACTATTCCAGGACACAGTAGTCACTGGAACCCGCCAGAGGATGCCCCCTCTCTTTGGACTTTGGGTCAGAGGCTGGTAAGAGGCCTGCCCTGCAGATGAGGACTAGGAGAGTGAGTTAGCCCGTACAAAGGGATAGGCTCTTTGGTTATTTGTATGCTGCCTTAAAGCTATATTGTTTGAAGATATGGGCTAACTTAAAGCCGAGGTTTATTTTCCCCCAATATATGTAATCTTGGTCATACCTCTGCACCGTCTCCTACAGTATTCATGACGTGGTCAAATGCCATCTATTCAATATTTTCTAACCGTACCATGTTTGAATGGATACTTTGTCTACATTTTTAAGAATCACTTCCCAATCTTATCCAGTTTAGACTCAACTCTCTCTCAATTAATTTATTATAGGGTTTGTTTTTTTATAATTATTTTCCTCAAGTGTAATTTTACATCTTAATTTTGTATCTTACTGACTGTTTGTATCTATGGTAAAAATAAGCAATGGATTTGTAGTTGTGTTTAAAAATGGCACATATATCTGGATTCAAATACTAATATATCATCAGTCATCTCTCTAATAGTTTTTTCAACCTAATGAAGCTTTACTGTTTAACAAGATTATGTTTTTTCAATAAATCTATCATAGGGTCTGTTGGAGTAAGGCCTAGTACTTTAAATGCACGTTATGCATGCCTGGGAAGCCACAGGAACTTCCCTGCATTGTGGGTAATTCAGGAAACTACCATCAAATATTTTTGGGGAATTGCACACTTGTTTTCTGCTATGTATTACTTACAAGCAAAGCAAAATGGACAACAGGCTGAATGCTCTGCTTCATTAATATACAATCCATGAAGTTCTGTATTCTCTCATATTTCTAGTTACATAGATTGTGTTGGTACAATGTGTGTGTAATTATCATGCAAAGATGCACAATGGGACTGAAATGCTGTGCTAATCTGACACATTTTGAATTGATTAATACTCGGGAAAAAAACTACCAACATTTTTTTTATCCTTATTGCACTTTAAATAACCTGAGATTCTATTTGTGTAAATATACCGTATGTACATCATTTAATGTCCAATGCTTTTAGTTACGTGTTAAAAGGTTATTTCACTGTTGCTGTTTATGCTTTGCAAATTCACATCATCGATCAATCACTGTTTTCATCTGGAACACGACACGTTTATTAACACTTCAGTAAAGTCTATTGTGAAACATTGAAGTCAAAATTTGACTTTTATTTACAATCCTATAAAGTTAAATGAAGGATGTTATGAGGTTTTCCTGCAAAAGCTTTTTCAATTGCATTATGACATTATTAATCTTGTCAATCAAGCATATCATGACTTTTAAAAAGGCCAAACCATCGATTTTCTCTCTTAAAAATAATTTCTGTTACTTGTTTAGCATTTTTTTCCATGGAAGAAATAATATGTGTTTTGTGTGTACTGTTACAAAGATCTCTAACTTGTAAATGTGTTGAGATAATTGACAGAATTAACCAGTTGAAAGAAATTGCCAAGCTGCCAAGGCATGCTACATAACCTTCACCTCCTAAAGCAGGGAACAAATAATTAGTGCATAATTTCATAATTATCTTACTGACTAATCCAAAGGGAAACATTTGTTTTATGCAAAGGAATGTAATGATGATGCGAGAGTTGAAATTTACATCTGCCTTTTTTAAAAGAGAAAATCTGAAACCTTTTTCCTGTGCGTTCAATTATGATTTTTCTCTTATTTCATGCCATTGATTGCAGACCCTCAGAAACAGTTTGAAAAAATACAGAAGTAGACAATACAGAAGTACAAATATTTCTCCCTTTAATAGTAATCTTTTGAAGTTCTTAGAAATTCTATAGAACGCTTTAGGTCATTTTAGTAAAACCATTGTTTGCTGCAAAAGTAAATAGCAAATAATATGTGTATGCAACAAATCAGATTGCATTTATGCTAATGTTGATTAAAGTCTTCAGATTTACGGGTAATCTTGGGACTGGCCCAGTGAAGCGCTGGTAGGGGTTCCCGGGGGCTTTGCTTACAATAGCAAAGCACTAGGCATTGAGGTGCCACGGAATCGTAAGCCTAGCTGAGGGCCAGTTCTGGGGAATAAGGTTACTTGTTCCAGGCATAGTCCAGCAACGTGGAGTGGACAGGGTAATCATTTGCTGAAGCATGCAGCCTGCAACTAGGAAAGTCTAGTTTTCAACCCCCAGACCCCAGTAAGTGTGTATGTTCTGTCTGTATTTTGTATTTCATTGTGTGTACGCGGGATTACCCGAATAAACCTCATATTATTCCAGCATCTTGTTTTGCCTAGTGAATGATCCCAGATATAAATTACATTACTAAATCAGTTTTGGCGCAGAGCAGGGAAAGTATTATATCTGGTACGATTTATGGTTGAATTATGGTAAAACTATTGTAAGTATGCTAGGGAATGACTGAGGCTCAGGATAAAAACAGGAGTTTAATCAGAGCAGAGACCAACAATCAGAGGTGATTCAGAGGCAGGTAGCAATATAACTTGAGGGGATAGGTAAAAGGCAGAGTCCAGTACAATACAGTAACAGAAGCAAGCCGTATAGTTTAAGAGTAAGGCAAAAAAGTATTTCAGAGCAATCTGAGGTGATACACAGGTAAGGCGATACTTAGCTTGAGAGTTGACAAGTTCAGTAGTGAGACAGAAGAGGAACTGCGTTGCAACGCAAGGAACAAGTAACCTATGGGACTGTAAATAGGGCTCAATCAGGAGTCTTGCGTTGCAATGCTTCTGCGAGTTGTAATCTTTTCTGCATCTCCAGCCGGGTGGACAATCGCAATAATGCATCCTATGAATTTCCATGAGGACAGATCTAGATTCTGGCCAATGAACAGGTCTGAAACCTATAGTGGAAAAATATCAAACAGTAAACTCCAAGAAAACCGATGCTCTAAATCATGCACACATAAAATCCACAATATAGTCCAATATATAAATGATTCCTAAAAGCGCTCGTGATCAGTTTCCCAATAACAGCATGGAACATAAATAAGTGAGTAAGTTAAGCTGTGTAATCAAGACTGACAACGGGAAGGGGCTAGAGTGTGGTAAGGAGAGAAAGAACAAGCAGTAAAAGCCGTGTCTCCTACGTGGAACTCTAATGTGGCTAACCGCAACAGCTCTCCGCCACTGCCCTCACAGACCCGGCGTCTCATACACAGCAACAACCCCCCAGATGCAGGAGTACTCACAGACTTGACTCGCCGAGTTCAATCCTCAGAATGATAAAGCCGATAATGCTGATCAGGTGCGCTGTGAAGCGTGCTCCAGCCGGTTAATGTGGTAAGTAGAAGAAAAGTTTCAGGCGGTTCACAGCTAACCGAAGGGGTACAAAAACTGGTCTCCAAGCGCAATCACATTAAAAGTTTGTTTATTGAGTGCATACACCTAGGTCTTTCTGCCACAGAGAAGAACTCTTGACGCGTTTCGTCCACCAATAGGACTTTGTCAAAAGAGTACCTGGTTCAGCCCACAGTGAAGCCTATATTGTGAGCCTAATGGTATGATTGGATGCATTCAATATATGTGAACAGACAAACACACCTGATGAATAATACACTAATTGCTCCATTAGAAGCACATCCGTGTATTAACCCCATAAAAGTAAGCACTAATAGAGACGCACTGTGAACCATATCCAAAGCAGTTGAAAACAAAATTAAAAACCAACACACAAACATAGGAATAATTAAAAACAAACATAACAATGCTGACTTATCATGTAATAATCAGCATGTAATGTACAAAACCAGTATCCATGTAGCAAAAAGGGCAACATACACATGTATCAAAAATAATTAATTAATAGTGAAACTTAGTAAATGAAAAAATAAAAAAATAAAAAATAGAAAAAATATATATAAAAGAAAAAATCTAGAGAAAAAGTATATATGGTAGGAGAAAAATGCATAATCTAAACCCGTAGTACAAAGTATAACCACCAAAAATAACTATCTAAAAACCATATTAAAAACCATATTAAAGAAAAAAACATATATAATAAATATATATAAGAATATATAAATGAATGGATGAACTAGAAAGTATGAGTATAAAACCATACATAATCTAGATAATATTAAACAAATACCTAATATATATCAATATAAGAAAACAAACATAAAATAACATAGAAAAAATCTAGAAACTAGATAGATATCTTTAAACTAAAAAGTGTTTTAAATCCCACTCCACATTAATACCAGCAGGACTTAGGGTATTCATAGCATAGATCCAAAACATTTCTCTCATGTTAAGTTTGAGCAACCTATCCCCACCTCTGGGATGTACATCTACATGTTCTAACCCAGAAAAGGTAAATTTAGCAATGTCGCCATAGGGACAAGATTAAAAATGACGTGAAATCGGATGTGACAAATCTTTTGTGACAATGAGTCTAATATGTTCTTGAATTCTAAGTCGCAATGATCTTATAGTGCGACCAATATAAGACATTTTACAACCACATTGAAGTTGATATATTACATAACTGGTGTGACAATTAATAAAACTTCCAACGCGGTGGTTAACATCAGCACCTGGAATTTTCTTAATTGATTTAGCATATTTGCAAATAGAACATCTCCCGCATGGGAAAAAACCTTTTGGAATATTCCGTATTTGGGATCTTCGACAACCCGAATTAAATAGACTTGGTGAGAGGTGAGAACCTAAGGTTCTAGCTTTCTTATAAATTAATCTAGGTCCTCCTTGTATAATGGATGCAATATCCTTGTCTAAAGTTAGTATCTTCCAATATTTGAAAAATATCTCTTTAATAGATTGGGATTGTCTACTGAAGGTGGTAATAAATGATGGACATAAAGAGTTATCTTCATATTTATATTGAGTCTTCTTTTTGAAGGGTTTATATTTAATAATATCCTTTCTATCCAAGGAGTCTGCATGATCGAATGCTGTAATAATATCTCTATCCTTGTAACCTCTTGCTCGAAATTTACCAGCCATAACGAGGGATTGAGATCTAAATGTCTCATTATCAGAGCATATTCGTTTAAGCCTAATAAATTGGGCTTTGGGTATACTTTTAATAAGAGCGGGAGGGTGGCAACTGGTTGCACAAAGAAGAGCATTCTTGGACTGGGCCTTTCAATATATATCAGTTTGTATATTTTTGTCGTTATCAATAAACAGTGTAATATCCAAATAATTTATGTGATGCATATTGTGAACATATGTGAACTTTAAATTGAGATCATTGATATTAAGAGTGTTAATAAAAGTGACAAGTGATTCAGAGTCCTCATCCCACACCAAAATAAGATCATCAATGAAGCGTCTATAAAAAACTATGTGATTACGGTAAATGTTAGAATCGTAATAAATGTGCAGTGACTCCCATAAGCCCATAAAAAGATTAGCATACGACGGAGCGAAAGAAGAACCCCCAGCAGTGCACAATTTTTGTAAATAATAACGTGAATCAAACATAAAAATAATTGTGAGTAAGTAAAAATGTGACAGATTCGAGTAAAAAAGTGCATAAAGTGATAGAAAGATCTGATAAATTGAGAAAGTGTTGTATTGCGTTAATACCATGTTCATGTGAGATAATAGAATACAGGGAGGCCACATCCAATGTGACCCACCTGTATCCCCGCTTCCATTTCAAATCCTGCACTGACATAATAAGATCTGACGTATCTTTAATAAAAGATGGTAACTGATAAACTAATGGTTGTAAAAACCTGTCCACATAACGCGATAAACCATCTCCCAAAGATCCAATACTCGCCACAATGGGTCGACCAGGAGGGTCGACCAGCGATTTATGGATCTTTGGAAGATGATGAAAAATAGGTACCACGGGATGTGGACAGGTCAAAAACGCAAATTCCTTATGATTGATAACTTCAAGTATTCTACCCATATCCAAGAGCTCCATATATTGACCTATATAATCCTTAGTTGTATCAGTCTTGAGACATTGATAAAGAGATGTATCATTCAATTGTCTATACACCTCATTCTTATATTGATCAGTTGATAGGACCACCAGGGCCCCTCCCTTATCCGCATTATTAAAGACAAATCTATCATCTTTTTTAAGGACCTCCAATTGTTAAACAAAACATTCGAAAATGAGAAACCTTTATCCAACAAACGAATGTCTCGCTCCACCAGTTTCTCAAAGGTCGTAATATATGGACCCCTCTGAGAACTGGGACAGAAAATTGATTTTTTCCTAAAACCAGAGTCTTGATTTCCAAAAAACGGCTGAGAAGATGTATTCAATGATTCCCCCTGTTGTTCAAGAATGTCCTCCATATCAGATAAGAGACACTGTTCCTGAAAGTTAAATTTCACAAAGTTATCAGATGATACAATATCAATCACCGGAGCCTCAGTCGGTGTTGTAGCTCCTCTAGAAGAATTTTTTTTTTAAGTGATAGCTTGCGGGTGAATTTCTGAAAGTCAATAACCGTCTGGACTAGTAACCAGTATGGGACTGTAATAACAAGTAACTTATGGGACTGTAAATAGGGCTCAATCAGGAGTCTTGCGTTGCAATGCTTCTGCAAGTTGTAGTCTTTTCTGCATCTACAGCCAGGTGGACAATCGCAATAATGCATCCTATGAATTTCCATGAGGACATATCTAGATTCTGGCCAATGAACAGGTCTGAACCCTATAGTGCATTGAAGATCTAATACCTCCTACCTGAAATGCTGGTGGACAAAGCATTACCTTCTGAATTATTTCCTTTTGCCAGCAGAATGGCAACTCGCATACATACATTTATCCTGTTCAGTTTAGACTGTGTTTAAGGTTGTCATCAGTACTAATTCATTTATTTTATATAAGTGTGAGTGATGCTCATACTGCAAAGTTTGCACTGCATGACGGTGCACTGAAATAAATTGGAAGATTTTATTCATTTTTCTTAAGGGAGGGATATACAGAAAAACGGGAAGTGTGGGGGGGGGGGACATGGTACAGTTCAAATACACATATAGAATTGTATGTAATTATAAGCACATCCTCCTTATTGAGCAAGTACAGAGTCATTATACTATACTATAGATGGGCTATTCAAAATAGCAGGGTGGGATTACCGCAGAGAAATTAGTGAAGTATCCCCAGTAAAACTACAGCAACATTTAGTCCAGAGCACATTGTGATGTCTTCCGTGGGTGCCAAACATTACAAAAAGTCACCATTTATTTTTTGCAAGCTTGTGAGTCGCTCCATAAAGTTAACCTCCCTCAGTTTTTGCAGAATTGTAGCAATAGGAAGAGGTTATTTCTGTTTCCAGTTGCTTGCAATAGAACATCTAGTAGCTGATAATACATGTGAAGTCAATATTTAGGACATTCCCTGGGCTTGATTATTCAATAGTTCAATAGTGTCATGAACGTGTCACATCTAGTTAATGTTTTAATAATATAAAAAATCTAAGACCAAGTTTTAGAAATGTTGGGCCAAAGGCACCAAATACAGATGAAGTTTCCAGTTCCAACGTATCCTCCTCGTGGCTCCTGCACGGGAACCCCCCCCCCCCCCCCATAGTGCACGCACGAAAAGCATGCATGCGCTTCACCTGGTTTTTTAAAAGCCATAACGGGTGAAAGAGCATGCCGTGGGGTGGCACAAATCCTTTGTCCTGTGTCCCCACTACCACCGTCGGATGACTCAGCCCTCCTGTTACAGCAGGTATCATGCACCACATACGTAGTAATGGCCAAATCTCCCACCGGGTGGGGAAAACACTGTTACATATTTTTTGTAGTTAAACATATTTAATTGCACAGTACAATTGGGTTATACACAACTAAAAATTATATACAGTATTGCGAAGACATTTACGATCTTAGAACATCTAATTTTCTATTCATTTTATCTATAGCGCTTCAAAAACCATACCTTTTGATTAAAACCAATGGATTCGTCAGAGTTTAAAAGAATATCACCTACAAATAGACACAGCTTACATTCGGCAGGCCTTACCATGAGTCCCAAAATGTCTAGATTATTCATTCTACTTTTAGCTAGGGGTTCAATAGCCAATGTAAAAATTAAAGGCGAAAGAAAGAGGGCGCCCCTGATGGGTGCTGTTCGATAAGGGGAGAGTCTCAGAAAGGAAACCCACTGTGTAGACCCTTGCAGTAGGGTGGATATACTGTAGTCCCCCAAAACACTCCTCAAAACAAAAGGCATTTATGATTTTAAACATATATTTTTAACGAAATCTGGCCTTTGCATTTAATGAAAGAAGAACAAAGGTGTTTTTATTATTTTTTAAACCATGTGTATGCTTGATATTTCTCCTGGTGTCTGCTGCTTGCCACCTAGGCACAAACCCAACCAAGGTGAATCAGTGAAGGAAGGATCTGCTCTAACCTGGTTGCCAAAATCTTAGCATTTATTTTTGTGTCTGTGTTAAGCAAAGATATTTAAGATATTCCCAGCGTAGGAGAAACCTTCATGACAGGGCTGTTTCTCGCTCCTCATAATATTTCTTGTTGCCGTCCATACGTACTACGACCTCGGTGGACATCTGCCATACGGATGTGCGCGTGATCTCCACACCCATTTTGCCGTCTCATTTTTTCGTTACCCTGTTTCACACAAATATCCCTGATATAGAAAGATCTGTTGACAGTTTATAACAAATTACCTTTACTACAGGAAATACCTATATATTCCTGTTAATACCAGAGATGATTAGATTAACCCTTTCAGTTATATAGCCTAAGAGTAGTCTTCTCCTACAGTATGAATGCAATATCCTGGGACATTATAACCAGATGGATGATGACCCATATTCACACATGACTATAAAAAAGATAACCTACTGCTGTGTAATCTAGATCTGAAATTACTGGGTAAAATAATCCTGAAGTCTTCTTTAAAGATAACTCAAATTAATGCATATCATAAACTACGTAAATGTCAACTTCCAAAAAAGGCCAATCCAAGGACATATGCACTGAAACATATCTCACAAGAATCATATTACACTACACACACTTTCTTGGACATTTGCTCTTTAGCTCTCAATTAAAAAGTAAAAGATGTTTAATGCAATTGGGTAAATCATTAAGAACAGAATTATCTGAGTTTTAACTGTTGAAGTATGCCTTTGAATTCAAATTAATTCATTGTCACATTTTTGTATGCATTGCTGCGTGTAGAGAAACTGCCTGGGAAGATTGGACCTTACCTTCTTGTTGTTTCTGAAGTTGTGATTATTAGCCCCTGAAGCAGGATAGCTAATTGGAAAACTAGACTAGTTTAGACTAGACACTATATATTGTGAATAAGATGCCCAACACGGGAAATTAAATTCTATCTATGGCACAAAATAGCTTTTCCTTTTTGAACAGAATGGTTGTGTGGCATTAAAGTACAATTTTTAATAAATTCTTCGCTCAAACTGCCTTTCACCCATAAAAGTACCACATAAGTGACTTCCTGTTTCTTCATTTAGAATATCACATTTATGAGTAAAGTGAGCTTTTATCAAAACTTGATTTGTTTATGATTTGGGGACCCGGATAAATACAACTTTGCTGATAATTGAAGTCTACTGTGTCTGTCTGAAGAAAAGGGCAAAACAAAAATGCAGACTGAAACATTGCTGATTAAATTCATTGATATGTGTCCTTACATATACTATACTATGCAGAGATTATGGTATATCATTTTTTGGGCATATTTCAGGTAATGGCAGATGGTTGCATTTTGGAGTTTGCAATTCAGTTTTAAAACGAAATAGCTGAGTATTTAGCTGATGGTCAAGATAAATATTTAAGGAAACAAATCAAGGAAGGGGGAAGAGGGGAAGGCGAAAGGGTAAAGGGAAGCTCCCGCATAAGCAAAAATAATGTGTAATAATATGTGAATGAGTAAAACCAAATACTGGTGCAAAAGAGGATAGATATAGTGAAAACACAGACGAAAGATTCCTCCTTGAATGCACTCAGAAAGGTAAATCAGAGTGATATGGTAAATACATTTAAAAACCTTTTAATCACATGTATATAGTTAAAACCATGTTTGTGTAGAGGGGGATGGTGAAAGTGGTCCAAGACCAATCCCTACTGACAGACCAAAAAGATCTTCCTAAATAAATAGGCGGAAGATAGTACAAATGACAATACACCACCTTAATGTCGGCTCATTAACTTCAAGAGTCACCAATATGTAGCTTCAGACTTGGAAACCTGGCCTGTCTACAGAAATCCTATTGTCAATAAAATCAACAGACCTGAATGTGTATAGGCTGTTGATACTAGATCTGAAGGGGTGATAAACTGAAAGTAGACTGGTCAAATAATAAGGACCTGTATAATGTCAATAGACCACATTAAGTATAGATGTATGACAACTCCAGAACAGGGTGAAGTCAACAAAAAAAGTGAAGAAAAATACTACATAAAGTGAATACAAAACCACATACAGAAACAATATATAAATAAAGTATACAGTAGATAATAAACTGCGTGACTTGATGGTGTTGAGCTCTGCGGAGGGCAAGCACAAAGTGTGCTCTGCTAGTGCCCTGAGGCACGGTTCTGTGACCGTATCCAGTTATAGCCTGAGAAATATGTTAAACAGTTAGCGCAGAGATCACTGAATAGAGTCTCCTAGATTGGAACCACTGACTATAATGGCATTCAACACACCAATCATAGATAAAAATCAGTATATGGGGTGTAGTCCACACTATATATTTAACAGTGTTGTGTCGCCATAGGTGTATATAATACCCCAAGTTGGGTTATCGGCATGGGCCCCTTATTAGTGGGAACTATACCAGTGATGTCCTATAGTCCCACATAGATAATACAATACCATAGTAATAGCCAGTCAGGAAGGGAAGCTGTAATATGTACAGCAATGTGATACAGTGTCCCTGAACAATTACATCTAACTGGCTAGTTAAGTATTGTACTTAGCTTTAGGGCGCGCTGTGTGTGTCCATTTCTGCATCTCTCGGTCCCAAAGTAAGAGGGAAAGGAGGCAGGGTGCCGAGATGGGGATGTCAGGGTTCAAAATCAGCAGCTATAGCCGCAGAGATACCATCCCGCTTATAGGAGGCGTCCATTCAGTGTGATGACGTCACTACGTTCCGGTCACCTGACGCACGTTTCGCGCGTGATCGCGCGCGAAACATGCGTCAGGTGACCGGAACGTAGTGACGTCATCACACTGAATGGACGCCTCCTAGAAGCGGGATGGTATCTCTGCGGCTATAGCTGCTGATTTTGGTTGCTGCTGTGTAATTCAGCCAATCGGGAGGTGGCAAGAGCCTGGGAGGTGGAGCCAAAGAGCAGAGGAAAAGCATGCAGCAGAGAGGGGAGGCTGTGTCTGTGTGTCTCAGTGTCCTGCTGTGTGTGTCTCAGTGTGTGTCTGTCTATCTGTGTCCTGTCTGTATATGTGTGTGTGTCTGTCTATCTGTGTGTGTGTATCTGTGTGTGTATCTGTGTGTGTGTGTCTCTCAGTGTGTGTGTGTATCTGTGTGTGTGTATCTGTGTGTGAGTTTATGTGTGTGTCTTAGTGTGTGTGTCTCAGTGTGTGTGTCTTTCTGTCGGTGTCCTGTGTCCTGCCTGTATATGTGTTGCGCCTCAGTGAGTGTGTGAGTGAGTGAGTGTCTCTGTGTGAGTGAGTGTCTGTGTGTGTGTGTGTGTGTGTGTGTGTGTGTGTGTGTGTGTGTGTGTGTGTGTGTGTGTGTGTGTGTGTGTGTGTGTGTGTGTGTGTGTGTGTGTGTGTGTGTGTGTGTGTGTGTGTGTGTGGTGAAGGACAATACATACAGTACTGGCAACTTTGTTTAATTGCTCACTCACCCTTACTTTTCTTTTACTATAGTAACAGTCTTCCAATTTTCAAGATCTATTAAAAATAACCACCATTGTAAAATCTCATAATTCAGCTCTCATCACAGCAGCATTGCAATCTCTGCAGCACTCTTACTTACTGATCATCTCCAAGAAGGCAGAGCAGGTTACTTATTCAATGGCATGATTTAATATGCAATTTTATAGCTGGATTTTGAAGTCTAAATTTGAAAGCTACTGTACTGATAATGACAGGGAGGGGAGGGGGGTGAGAGGATGAAGGGATGGGGGGTAACAGAGGATGAAGGGAGGGGTGAGAGAGGATGAAGGGAGGGAGGGTGGGGTGGTGAGAGAGGATAAAGGGAGGGGTGAGATGACAAAGGGGTTGAGAGGACAAAGGGGGGTGGGAGGGTGAGAGGACAAGAGAGGAGAGAGAGAGAGGATGAGGAGGGGGTGCAACAATCTTGGAATTTGTGGGAGGAGCAGTAAGATCAGTATTGCTCGCCATGTACAGTATGACTGCAGGTCAGTTATTTATAAATGATCTGACCATTATGTCATTTGTTCTAAATTTCACTCCAAGCATGCACCAATTTGCATCAATTTGCACTATTTAAAATTCTAGTTCCTAAAACAATCCTTGGAAGGGTGCTCCCTCCCAAGACTCCTCCCCAGATTTTTACGAAATAGAATATAAATTGGTGCAAATTGGTGAATACTTGGAGTGAAATTTAAAAGAAATGACAACAGTCAGGTCATTTATAAATAACATTCTTCCCCACCAATGATTCTCGCATGCGTCGCACCTTCCACCATTGTGTCCAGTATTTTTGGACAAGCCACATTGCAACCCTACTCGCTCTCCCCCCCCTCCCGCCTGGCACCACGGCTCGCGTCACAACCGCTCGCAACCTAGCTGTGCAGCACTTCCGGTGCCTGCTGCTACTAGTGAGCGCGTGGAAGGCTGGGAGCAACAGTGTAGGCAGGGCCCCGTGCACTGCTTTGCCCGGGGGCCCATAATGTTGTTAAGATTACCCTGCCTATACTCTCCCATACACTTCCCCTCACTCCTTCCTATACTCTCCCATACACTTCCCCTCACTCCCTCCTATATTCTCCCATACACTTTCCCTCACTCCTTCCTATACACCTCCCCTGCTCACTCACACCTTTCTATACTGCCATACACTTTCCTTATAAGTAGATATCCCATGCGCCCTCCTCTCCTGTCACTGGTCTCCTGCTCCGGCGCGACCTGTAACCGCCACCCTCCCTCCTCGCGCTCCCTTTTCATGCACCTCGCTCTCCACTTTCTTCACGGCAGCTTTTGCCACGGGTCAGACAGCGGCACTAGCGGCATCTTCCCCGCACGAGCCTCAGTGGAGCAAACAGTCTGTCTCTTCGTGGCTGCTCACCCTCTCCACAGCCGCTATGGGGGAGCGGGGGGAGAGGTGATGGAGGAGAGCCATGTTGGAACCCCTGGGACTGCTCCGTGGAACCCCATTTGGGAAACACTGGTCTACAGTATGCTTCTGATTTCACACATAAAGTAGCTTTTTGAAATACTGAGATAAAACCATTAAAGAGACAATAATTCAAAACTGAACTGTTGATGTTGCTCTAATTAAATACATTCAGCTTTAAATTTCTCCATGCAACAATGCAGTTGAAAAATTGAAACAATTTGACTTTCCCAGTCTTGTTGTCTTGCTTAGTTGTCATTTTCATACCCTCAAGCAGGATGGCTAATTGGAAAGATCTACTTGTGATATTTTAGAAATTAAACTGTGATTACGGCACTTAAAAGTGTTACTACTTGAAATAGCAAGTAACTAAATTGTGAGCCAAATAGAGTAGAATACACCTCAGAATCCAGCTATACCATAGCTTTTAATAATGACAAATATCCTTGTGCTATGTTAGAAGCACAGTGGAAAAAAGGTGTAATAAATAGGTGGTAGAGTATTGTGACTAAGCAATATTTATTTATAGCTAATATTGTGGGTGCCAACAGATAAAGGCCCATATTTGTTAAATCTTTAATACACATTACAGCCCATTTACTGCAATTGGCCATGAGGTTTTATGGAATAGCACTGCTTAGTAAATATGGCCCGCATAGTATTTCTATATGCAATGTCATACAGTAGGTACCCTACCTCTATTATTACAATATAATGTAAGGCACTTAGCAACCCTAATTCCATAATTCCAAACAACACTATGGGCTAGATCAGAGATCTGTTAATTCTATACCGGACGTTCTTTTCATTGAGGTTAACGCACATCCACAAAGTTAGTCATATGGAAAAACAATGGCTATTGTTTACCTCTCACCCCTCTCTCTAGCAAACCCAAATTTCAGGGTCTGGATTGGAGAAACTCCCCCCTTTAGGTATAGTATGACTTAACAAACGTCAGGTTAAAACCCAGCTTTAACTTTATTAGACCTACTGTATAGGGATAGGCATGGTTAGGGGCAACGCATCTCTCATATAATTATCACTACATCCTTTAAAGCTGCAGTTTAGGCAATAACCTGCATGTATGTTTTTTTTTAATAAATCAGTTCTCTAGTAAGAAAAAATACTTTTAGCATTTTCTGTTTTAAAAAAAAACAACTTTGAAAGACCAATTTTCTTGTATTCTAGTTTAACAAGCATGCTTGTTCCTATAGCAACGATTTACATTCCCCATATTTAAAGATGTCGCCAAACTTTGCCGATCAATAGACGGAGAACGAATTGACCGGCAGCTATGCAGTTCTTTAGGTAATTAGGGATTGCCCACATGAAACTATTGAAGTAAAAAAATTAATTTAAAAAAAAGACTGAACTGCAGCTTTAATTCAATGCCCTTTCTGCCCGAAAAAAAGACTTAATGACATGTTATTGAGATGCATGTCGAGATATAACGTGACATTTACATGACATTATCTTTTTTAATAGAGCTCTTACAGGAAGAGATGGACAAATGCAAGGTTCTGGGTCAAGGGCACTAAAGAACTATCTAGAGGGAGGCAATATAGAGTCTTATTTGTACAATTCAAAATACGGCTACTCAGGAGTTGGGTCAATGCTGGTGTTAGTGTTTTGTTCATGTTTGTCTGCTTGGGTTAACATACATTCCTGTTCCTACCCTAGTCTATTCCTCCCGCCTTTGGGTTCTGGACTCGTCTCCTCGTTCCAGTTTTCACACTATCCCATTATCCCTAGCCTTAGAGGCCTATCCATGGGTCCTAGGTGTTCCAGAACTGCGGCATTTTTTTGTTTAGCATGGCGGTTAGTTTTTCCATTGACATTACCTCATCTACCCGCCTTATGACCGTGTTTCTTGCCGGGGCTTTGATCTGCTTCCAGGCTGCTGCTATTGAGCACCTGGCCGCCGTCAAAATTGCCGAGACCAGTCTACTCATTGGTGGGGGTAGGTCATCGAACGGTTTACTCAGCACCAGGGACAGTGGATACAGGGGAAAGGGATCCCTGTTGTCTCGTAGAGCAACGTCTGAATCTTTACCCAGATCCTCTGAATCTCCGGTCAGGTACCACTGGAATAAAATCTTGTAGATATTTTCTTTTGTTACTGTGCAGATTGAGGTTTTTGCCACCATCTCACAGATATCCTCCCACTCCTCATTGTCAATTTGTATGTTTAGATCCGCAGACCATTTTTGCATGTATTGGTGGGTCGGGGGTTCTGATGCTGACTCTATCCCCCTATAAATCTCCGAGATCAGGCCTCTTTGATACCTGCCTACAGTGGCGACACACTTTATTCGAGCTCGGCTAGTCCCACGAATTCGGGTATACCCGGTGTATTGAGGTTTGTGACTGTTTTCTGCCCGAGTGCATTGCGTTATTTTCCAGGCAAGGATTGAAGCATTTTATTCCCGCTGGCTGCAATACTGCACAGTATATATATATATACTGCATTACAATTCATGAATTTATGCCATCTGGTAGACAAGCGAAGCATTGCAGCCTATTAAATCCTAATCATTATCATTTAACAGATCAGCCGCCCGTCAGCCAGGCATGAACCCAGGCTGGGAAGGCAAACGCAACGGGGCTTGTCAGAGGTGAGGAGCGGCGCATTCCAGGTATCTGCCAGGTACATACTGGGTATTTGCTCGAATAAAGTGTGTCGGTGCAGTATACTGTATAGTGTCTCGAATCTGGTGGGTGGGGGAAATTTGGAGTTCTGAGCGAGAGACATCAGAAAATGTCTAATTTGTAGGTATTTGAATAGATGAAGGTTTTGTGATTGGTACTTGTCTCGTACTTCTTTAAAGGTTAAGATCTCTCCATTGTTCAGCAGATCGGCAACCAGCCTTATTCCAAGACCCTGAAATTGGTCAAATTGCTTTTTGGAGCACCCGGGCGGGAAGTTCGGGTTGCCAAAAATAGGGGTGATTTGTGATGGGGTATTTAGCAGGCCATATTTCCCTTTGCTTTTAAGCCAAGTATCCCATGTGCATCTCATTGCTCCTAGCTCAAACCTCCTCGGTCCTCCCTCTTTTCCTCCTTGGGACCACATGAGGACCTGAAGTGTGGATGGGGCTGCGTAGTGTGATTCTATCTCGAGCCAGCGGGCCGGTGCCGGGTCGCAATTCCAAACTACGGCTTGCTTCAGCTGGGCTGCTAGATAGTACCTGACCACATCGGGGACCCCCAGACCCCTCTTGATTTTGGTGATAGCATGACCGATCTGGGGACCCTCGGACTTTTATAATTCCAGATAAATTGGAACATAGGGCCTGTATATTTTTCATGGCTGCTAGTGGGACAACTACGGGGAGTGTTTGAAAGAAGTACAGCAACCTTGGGAGATATTCATTTTAAGCGAGATTATTCTCCCAAACCATGATATTTGGAGTTTTTTCCAAGACTCTAAGGGCCTCATGCAGAAAGCGGCGGAAAGGCAATTCTCGCCACTTTCCCGCCTAAAAAGCCTATCCGTATTCAGAAAGGGGCCAGAAAGTGGCGAGATTAAAAAAAAACGCCTGTTTGGCTGGCGGTTTTTTTTTTCCGCCAGTGGCGGGGCGAGAAGGCACTTTCCGCCTAAAAATCCAACTTTTTCCGCCACGCTGTATTCTTGTAGAGGAGAGTAGCTAAGCGGAGCTATTCACCTCTCTAGAATACCGTTTTGCTGGCGGATCAGCCACGCAAGAAAAAGATGGCAAGTTGCTGCTCAGAGGCAGCGGATGAGTGGCGGATCGGCACTTAGAAAAAATTCAGGCCTTTTTCTTGGCTGGGATTGATGCCGGGGGTCTCCGGAGCTGATACTATTAATATCAGCACCGGAGCCCCCCGGCATGCAACCGAGGCAGGAAAAATGCATTTAAAGCCCACTACATTAACTTAGCGGTTAACCGCTAAGGTAATGAAGGGGTTAAAGATCCGTGCCAGGTTTATTGTGGGTAGCGGGGGTGGGTGAAGGGGGTATTTGGCCCTTGTTGTTTGTTTAGGGCTTGCGGGGGGGTTGCGGGTGCACTTAACCCCTTCACGACCGTAGCGGTTAATACCGCTACGGTCAAGAAGGGGTTAAGGCCTCCCGCTATCCACATAGGGATAATACATTATTTGGCCATTATTAAACACATTAAATACCGTAATAAAATAAAGAAAATTCTACTAACCTCGTCAATAAGAAGGCTCCGTCGCCAGCATCATCCTTGGGGTCCGTTGCCAAAATAATAAATAGCCAATACATCTCAATTACATTAACATACCAATGAACCCCTTAATCACCTTATCGGGTATTAACCTCAAAGGTAATTAAGGGGTGAAGCCATCCTGCAATGGCAACACCACTTATGCATAACATCCTCAATGAATTAAAAACCAATTTCCTACACAAATCTCATGTAATCATTCAATCTGAAGCCTCAAATGACACTTAAAACATTGCATTTACAGTGTATACATGTAGCATAACATGTAAACTACATGTACACGCTGCCAATCAATGTTAACAATACAGTAATCCAACTCAAATAGCCTGACATCACAAGAACTATATTATGTAAGCAAATAAAGTCACCATCAATGAATAAACACACATGAATTACATCCCTAAACAATTAAAATACCATCCATACCAATTACACAATTAACTATACACTGGCGACACACTTTATTCGAGCTCGGCTAGTCCCACGAATTCGGGTATACCCGGGTTTATTGAGGTTTGTGACTGTTTTCTGCCCGAGTGCATTGAGGTATTTTCCAAGCAGGGATTGAAGCATTTTATTCCCGCTGGCTGCAATACTGCACAGTATATATATATATACTGCATTACAATTCATGAATTTATGCCATCTGGTAGACACGCGAAGCATTGCAGCCTATTAAATCCTAATCATTATCATTTAACAGATTAGCCGCCCGTCAGCCAGGCATGAACCCAGGCTGGGAAGGCAAACGCAACGGGGCTTGTCAGAGGTGAGGAGCGGCGCATTCCAGGTATCTGCCAGGTACATACTGGGTATTTGCTCGAATAAAGTGTGTCGGTGCAGTAGCTATCGTAACAGAGAACAAGTTCAAAACATACAAAAAAGGACACCAACAATTACAATATACTAAAGCAAGCCTCTCCATAACCTACAGTACAGCATAAAGCCCAAAACTTACATCGCTCTAATAATAAAATACATTTAACACACATCTATGCATAGCAGCATAGCCACAATCATTTACAATACAGAAAATCAAGCTTTAACAACACTATCATTTCTTACCCTGTATGTATATATATCTCTAGACATACATACATACATACATACAGTGGCAAGAAATGATATGCATAAAAAATAATGAACACATGAAAAAGCAAAAAAAACCACAGTTACATTAAATACATTTCTTTATTTAACTAACCATTACTTGCCCCCACTGACTCCCGTTGATCAGCTTACTCACGAACCAATCCACGAACAGGAACCCATAAAATAAAAAACCATAAAATAATAAACATTAAAATAATAAAACACGACAATCCAGGGGTCTTCTAGTTGTAATCCATCTTCATCTGTATTCTTCTACTTTCTTCCGGGGTCTTCTTGGCGTCTGGTGCCATGCCCTGGTCTTCTTTCTTCAGTAGGAGGTCCTTCCTCCTCGGCGTCTGGCTTCAAAATGAGACGACATAGGCTTTTAAAGGCCTATGACGTCACATTTTCGTCATATGGTTCCCATGGCCCTGATTGGGCCGTGAAAATCATGTGTTTTGGCCGATGTAAAAAAAAATGATGACGTCACTTAAAGGCAATGACAGCACAGCCAATCAGAATGGCTTTGCTTCAATTGCCTTTAAGATGACGTCATGAAAAGACACATGGCCGGACTCACATGGTACGGCAGCCAATCAGAGCGTGGGAAGTCTATCCCTACTCTGATTGGTTTAAGTACTATGTGACAGGCTTTCAATGACGTCATATCCGTTCTTCCCCAAGCCTCTGTCACATGGTACTTGAACCAATCAGAGTAGGGATAGACTTCCCACGCTCTGATTGCTACCGTACCATGTGAGTCCGGCCATGTGTCTTTTCATGACGTCATCTTAAAGGCAATTGAAGCAAAGCCATTCTGATTGGATGTGCTGTCATTGCCTTTAAGTGACGTCATCATTTTTTTTTACATCGGCCAAAACACATGGTTTTCACAGCCCAATCAGGGCCGTGGGAACCATATGACGAAAATGTGACGTCATAGGCCTTTAAAAGCCTATGTCGTCTCATTTTGAAGCCAGACGCCGAGGAGGAAGGACCTCCTACTGAAGAAAGAAGACCAGGGCGTGGCACCGGACGGCAAGAAGACCCCGGAAGAAGGTAGAAGAATACAGATGAAGATGGATTACAACTAGAAGACCCCTGGATTGTCGTGTTTTATTATTTTAATGTTTATTATTTTATGGTTTTTTATTTTATGGGTTCCTGTTCGTGGATTGGTTCGTGAGTAAGCTGATCAACGGGAGTCGGTGGGGGCAAGTAATGGTAAGTTAAATAAAGAAATGTATTTAATGTAACTGTGTTTTTTTTTTGCTTTTTCATGTGTTCATTATTTTTTATGCATATCATTTCTTGCCACTGTATGTATGTATGTATGTATGTCTAGAGAGATATATACATACAGGGTAAGAAATTATAGTGTTGTTAAAGCTTGATTTTCTGTATTGTAAATGATTGTGGCTATGCTGCTATGCATAGATGTGTGTTAAATGTATTTTATTATTAGAGAGATGTAAGTTTTGGGCTTTATGCTGTACTGTAGGTTATGGAGAGGCTTGCTTTAGTATATTGTAATTGCTGGTGTCCTTTTTTGTATGTTTTGAACTTGTTCTCTGTAACGATAGCTATAGTTAATTGTGTAATTGGTATGGATGGTATTTTAATTGTTTAGGGATGTAATTCATGTGTGTTTATTCATTGATGGTGACTTTATTTGCTTACATAATATAGTTCTTGTGATATCAGGCTATTTGAGTTGGATTACTGTATTGTTAACATTGATTTGCAGCGTGTACATGTAGTTTACATGTTATGCTACATGTATACACTGTAAATGCAATGTTTTAAGTGGCATTTGAAGCTTCAGATTGAATGATTACATGAGATTTGTGTAGGAAATTGGTTTTTAATTCATTGAGGATGTTATGCATAAGTGGTGTTGCCATTGCAGGATGGCTTCACCCCTTAATTACCTTTGAGGTTAGTACCCGATAAGGTGATTAAGGGGTTCATTGGTATGTTAATGTAATTGAGATGTATTGGCTATTTATTATTTTGGCAACGGACCCCAAGGATGATGCTGGCGACGGAGCCTTCTTATTGATGAGGTTAGTAGAATTTTCTTTATTTTATTACGGTTTTTAATGTTTTTAATAATGGCCAAATAATGTATTATCCCTATGTGAATAATAGTTATTTGGCACATTATTGTACTGTATGTGCTGGGGGAGGGGGTATTGGCCCCAATGGTATTTGGTAGGACTCCACTGTGGGTATTGGGTGAGGGTGGTTAGGCCTCAGGGGTGGGGGGGTTAGTGGGGGAGGGTATGTGGGTGATGGTGGGTTAACCCCTTAATGACTGTAGCGGTTAAAAACCGCTATGGTGATTAAGGGGTTAGGGGACATTACATTGGATGTTTTAATTATTGTGTCTGTTTTGCAGAAGCGGATGGGGCATGGGCAGGATGAAGATGAGGATGGCCTTCATCGTTGCAGCCGCACATGGGTGAGTGCTACTGCACCGACACACTTTATTCGAGCAAATACCCGGTATGTACCTGGCAGATACCTGGAATGCGCCACTCCTGACCTCTGACAAGCCCCGTTGCATTTGCCTTCCCAGCCTGGGTTCATGCCTGGCTGATGGGCGGCTGATCTGTTAAATGATAATGATTAGGATTTAATAGGCTGCAATGCTTCGCGTGTCTACCAGATGGCATAAATTCATGAATTGTAATGCAGTTTATATATATATACTGTGCAGTATTGCAGCCAGAGGGAATAAAATGCTTCAATCCCTGCTTGGAAAATAACTCAATGCACTCGGGCAGAAAACAGTCACAAACCTCAATACACCCGGGTATACCCGAATTCGTGGGACTAGCCAAGCTCGAATAAAGTGTGTCGCCACATGTATTTGATGTCTTTATTGTTGTGTATGTATTTTAAATGGACAACTGCACTATTATCCATTTGTTGATAATAGTAATGTTGCCCATTACTGTATTGTATGTTGTGTATTGCTGCTATGTTTATTGGGGGCATTTGTCCCCAATAAACATGCTATTATGCGTTAACCCCTTCATTACCTTAGCGGCTATCAGCTATGGTAATGAAGCAGCATTAGTGTATTTTAATAATATTGTGCGGGAGCAGGGGGCCCCCTGAGCTGAACCACATTTATTTGTGGCTCAGAGACCCCCTGCTTCCCGAGTTACAGGCCCCGGTTTGGGGCATCGGTTACAGTGTGGACGCCATGTTTGTTGCGGGCACGTAGCGTATGGGACGCTATAAACATGGCGGCGACACTGCCCATCTGATCACACATACCGGGGCCTGCAACTCGGGAAGCAGGGGGTCCCTGGTCCACAAAGTGATGCGGTTCAGCTCGGGGGACCCCCTGCTCACTGTACAGAGGCGGCACATTTTATTTGAGTGCGGCTAGCTCCACAAGCCTGGGGATGTCCCGGCATGCTAGCCGCACTCCCTCGGCGTGCCGCGCATCATCGACGCACGGTCACGCGTCATCGGGTGCCTGCGCCCCCTGCACGCGCGTCCAGGGCTCCCCGAGGGAGCCCTGGTGTCCCGCGATGTGGGGGACAGCGGCAGGGGGTTCCGGGGGACCCGGCGGACCTGGCAGCGGGAGGTAGAAAGCCCCGATCGGAGGGCGCTCCTCCGTGTCTTCGGCGCGCGCCCGGCACCCTCTGGCGCGCGCCAGGTTACTGCTGCGGCCGAGAAAGGGCAAATGCTCGAATAAACTCGGCCGCAGCAGTACAGTATTATTAAATAAATATTCATGCTGCTTCGCTACCGTAGCAGATACCCTGTAAGGTAAGGAACGAGTCTTTATTGATATGTGTGTTTTATTCATAGTGTAGATGTGCAGAGGGTCTCCGGAGCTGAAGCGCTTTTGTTTTAGGTCCGGGGACCCCCTGCTTCCCGAGATACAGACCCCTTTAGGGGGTGCCGGTATCCCTCTGCTTTGTTTACATGCCGCAGTCACGTGATCGGGACCTTTAAATGCAGAGGGATACCGGCACCTCATAAAGGGGCCTGTATCTCGGGAAGCAGGGGGTCTCCCGACCTGAAACCAATGCGGTTCAGCTCCGGAGACCCCCTGCACATGTACACTATGAATAAAAGTTGTTTTAAAAATAATTTTTATTGTGCTGATGTTTGCGCCGAGAGAGCAGCAGATCTCTCTCTGCTGCAAACACAACTCTGCAGTTTCTCGCCAGGCAGCCGTCCCACCACCGTTTACACGCCATTTCATCAAATGGTGGTGGCACATTCATTCCCCAGGGATTCGCCCCTTACAGCATACACTGGTGACACACTTTATTCGAGCTCGGCTAGTCCCACGAATTCGGGTATACCCGGGTGTATTGAGGTTTGTGACTGTTTTCTGCCCAAGTGCATTGGGTAATTTTCCAGGCAGGGATTGAAGCATTTTATTCCCGCTGGCTGCAATACTGCACAGTATATATATATATACTGCATTACAATTCATGAATTTATGCCATCTGGTAGACACGCGAAGCATTGCAGCCTATTAAATCCTAATCATTATCATTTAACAGATCAGCCGCCCGTCAGCCAGGCATGAACCCAGGCTGGGAAGGCAAATGCAACGGGGCTTGTCAGAGGTGAGGAGCGGCGCATTCCAGGTATCTGCCAGGTACATACTGGGTATTTGCTCGAATAAAGTGTGTCGGTGCAGTACAGCCAGTTTAACACGCCAAAAACATGTCTAATTGCTAAACTGGCTAATGCATTTTTTCGCTGCTTACTGCATGAGGCCCTAAGTCTTTTTTAATCTGGTCAAATAGTGGGGGATAATTGTATTGATAAAGGGATTTGTGGGAGCTCGAGATTCTTATACCGAGGTATTGATATATGTGGTGCTCCACTTGTATTTATAATTGCTTTGTAATAGCTTCCACGTTGTGTTTGGGAGGGATATATTAAGTGCTTCTGACTTGTCTATATTTATTTTATAGTCAGACACTGTACCAAACTGGCGGAGTACCTTTTGTAGGTTAGGGAGAGAGATGTGGGGGTCAGCGAGGGTCAGGATCACATCATCTGCGAATAGGGAAATGTTGTATTCTTTTTCGGAGATCGAAATCCCCTTGATGTTTTTTTCTTCTCTAATTTTGGTTGCCAAGGGTTCAATTGTTAGTGCAAATAGTAGTGGGGATAGCGGGCACCCCTGTCTGGTCCCATTTCTGATTGTAATTGGTTCTGATAGGCCTCCTGAGATTTTTACAAATTCTGTGGGATTTTGGTAGAGGGTTCTAACACCCTCCAAATAGGGACCACTAAAACCAAACTTCAGCATTGTTTGATCTAGGAAGGACCATTTGATCATGTCAAACGCTTTTTCCGCATCAAGGCTCAGGATCATTGCTTTGGTACCTGTGAGATGTACGTGGTCGATGATATCCACTATTTTGCGGGTGTTGTCGGAGGCCTGTCTTCCAGACACAAAACCTACTTGATCTGTATTAATGAGTCGGGGAGAATCGGGTTGAGCCTGTTTGCCAATATCTTGCTGTAAATTTTGAGATCTGAGTTCAGTAGGGATATTAACCTATAATTCCCACAGAGAAGTGGGTCTCTACCCTCTTTGTGGATTATGGCTAAATTGGCTGCAGTGATGGTAGCGGGGATTGGCTCTCCTTGTAAGAAGGAGTTGAACATGTCGAGCAGGTAAGGGGACAGAGTCAGCATGAATGTCTTATAGTAGGTGTTAGAGAATCCGTCTGGGCTCGGTGTTTCTTCTGGCTTGAGGGAGCTTATGGCTTCGGTTAGTTCTTCCAGGGTGATGTTTCTATTTAGTTTTTCTAATTCAGCCTTCGAGAGGGAGGGGAGGTTACACTGCTCGAGGTATCTTGAGATCGCCTCCAAGGGGATCTGGCTTTGGCCTGGTGAGTGTAGGTTATTCAAGTCCGAGTAGTAGTCGGCAAATTCTTGTGCTATTTCTTTTTCAACAAATGTGATTCTCCCCGTTTTTGTGCGGATTTTGGAGATCTGTGATTTGACTCGAATGCCTCTTAATTTTGTGGCTAAAAGCTTATCGGCTTTGTTTCCTTAATCAAAGAATTTTTGTTTTGTCCATCTCAGGGCTCTTTCTACTTCTTCTAATTGTGTTTGTTTAAGGGTTGCTCGTGTTTGGTTTAACTGCTTTAGTAGCTTTTTGGATGCTGTCGCTTTATGTTGCTGCTCTAGTTGTGTGATTTTATCTGTTAGTTCCGTTTGGAGTTTGATTTTTTTTTTTCTTATAGGCTGAGATCGAGATTAGGTCTCCCCTTATTGAGGCCTTATGTGCCTCCCATAGCATAGCCGGGGCCGAGACAGTACCTGCGTTGATTTGGAAGAAGGATGAGAGTTTATACCTTATATTTGTTTCTGTCTCTGGGCAGTTGAGGAGGGAGTCATTCATCTTCCATTTGTAGGGATTGTTTTTGACAAAGGTGAGTTCCACCGGGGCGTGGTCCGACCAGGTTATTGGGCCGATATTGGAGTGGGAGGAGGCCTGGACTATGTTGTTGGTACCTAGAAAGTAGTCGATCCTCGAATAGGACTGATGAGGGGTGGAGAATAAGGTGTAATCCCATGGACCCTGGTGCTGTGCTCTCCACACATCGATCAGAGAAAATTCTTCCATTATTTCCCTGAATTTTGCGATTGAGTAGTGTAAGATGTGCATTGGGTTGCGTTAGTAGGTCCTTTGGGGCTTTTGATTTATCTTGTGTGTGTGAGGCGACCATATTGAAGTCTCCTCCTATGATTAAGGAAGAGAGTGCCTGCTGCTCCAGGGAGTCCAATACTTTTTTGAGAAACTGGGTTTGGTTGTCATTGGGGGCATATAGATTCACCAGTGTTACGGGTGAACCTGCTAGAGTGCCCTGGAGCACCAGGAATCTTCCCTCTGGGTCTGCTTGTGTGTTGGCTCGAGCAAAGGGGACATTGTTCCTTATTAGGATAGCTACCCCTTTTTTTTTACTCGGGGAAGATGCATAGAAAGCCTGAGGGAACAGACTTTTAAATGTGTTCGGAGGGACGGGCGAGTTAAAGTGTGTTTCTTGTAGGAAAATGATATCCCCTTTTGTTTTTTTCAATTCCTGGAGCGCTAGTTTCCTTTTTTTAGTTGAGTTAAGTCCCTTTACATTAAATGTGATAAGTTTTATGTCTGTCATTTTATGGTATGTGTGTTTTTCGGAGCAATGGGCTTCGAAGCCCTTAATATTCCCACAGAAAGGGCTCTAAGGAGGGGGGGAGGAAGGCGGGGGGGGGGGAGCCTCTGAGTAGGGGATGGGTGCATATCTGACTTGTTTTAGCTAGCACCCCTTGTGAGCTGAATTGACATTTGCTAGTAACCCCTTTTCGCCTCTATTTCTGACAGCTGTCAAGGGAACAACATCATTTGGTATTTTTCACATAACATTTGCATTTTCCTTATGGCTGTTGCTTATATCTTGTTACTCAGGGGGACATTTGTTAATATCTACTTATCGTCTCTATTTCTGACAGGATCATTTGGCATTTTCCACACAACATTTGCATTTTCCTTTTGGCTGTTGCTTACATCTAGCCAATAATGAGGGGGGGGGCAGAGGGGTGGAGGAAGCTGGTAGGGGGGGCAAGAGGGTACGGGACTGGGGGTGGGCAGATGGGGGGGAGGGGGTCGGGGGGGGGGGGACACACGGGAGAGGGGGGAGGGTTGGATGGGGACTGGTATAGGGGTTGTGAATACAGATATAGTGAAAGAGTGGTGCTCTAAAATACTTGGATCTGTACCTTAATGTTGAAAGGAAAAGAGCAAAATACTGGGTAATGATTACTAAAATAATCAAGTACTAAACCTATCAAAGGGCTCTAAAGTACCCTGAAGGTAGGGGTAGGTGCACGGAGACACCTCCCCTGCCTCATTGGGTTGGCCCAGGTAAACGTACTCACAGACTCCCAATTGCTCTATCCAAAGCGTGCAGCTTTATCCAGGTAAGTCGAATCCAATGCAGTATGTGTGCAGCGCACAGCAAGAAGTTGAAAGAGAGCAGGTCTGGTAGAAAAATTCTTTAATGACAAGCCATAAAATAGAGGGTTGTGAGCCTTCTACGCGTTTCGTGCAGGTTATGCACTTTATCAAGCATAACCTGCACGAAACGCGTAGAAGGCTCACAACCCTCAATTTTATGGCTTGTCATTAAAGAATTTTTCTACCAGACCTGCTCTCTTTCAACTTCTTGCTGTGTGCTGCACACACACACTGCATTGGGTTGTGAATACAGCCTGAGTTTGCAGTATTTACATTTCACTTCCTGAGTTGTCTATCTTTCACCTTTTAATATGACTCAGGGAACATATTGGCATTAGCCCAGGGAGGAAGGGGGGGTGGAGGGTTTATACAACCTGGGCTACTCGGGCCGTAGTGCGGTGGGGCCTGTTACTGCAACGCAACATCCAGTGAGGGGGGGAGAGGGGGGGTTGCAGGGGTTATGCATCTCCTGTCCGTGCAGACGGGTTCCAGGTGCTAAGGTCGGCCTTGCTTGCGACGCCAGTGGAGATTACCGGAGGGGCCTCTGTTGCATCCGTGGGCCAGAATGGTACATGTCCTCCGCGTCGAGGTTGCCAGGACGTCTGACCCACGATCCCGGGACGGACTCCGATAATGTGCTGATGGATCTGGTCGGGGTCGGCCAGGCTACCTCCGATCGTTCCGGCGAGGTGAGTAGGGCGAGCTTTACCTCCAGGGTGGGGTGGGAGTGGGGTCGCATTGTTGGGAACTGGTTGTGGGCCCACGGGGCAGGGTGTGTGGGTGGGGGTGGGGAAGATGGGGGGGACAGGGGAGAGGGGGGGAAGAAGAGGGGGAAGGGGGAGCATGGAAGGGGAGGGAGGGGGGTGGAAGGGGAGCTGGAGGGGAAAGGTAAGGGGTGAAGGGGGAAGAGGGGTCAGGGCTGCGTTGGTTTGTTGCTGGGCAGTGGGGTTCATGGTAAGTATCGGAGCTTCAGGGAGGGGGGGGAGGTTTGCGGGTCGGGTTCCATGAATGGATCAGGGGTTGAGGAGATTTTCCTGCCTCGGATAATTGAGGGGCTGAAGTGATGATACCCCATCCTACTTTTCTTTAGGCTGCTTTTCTGACGGTGTAGAAAAAAGAAAGTGGGGGGATGGGCGAAGTATCTCGGGTACGTGTGGAATCGGGCAGACCGGAGCGTGGTCCTTCATTTTTCGCTGATCGCTCCGGGGAAGCCGCCAGCGTAGTTTGCAGGTGTGTTCCTTACTCAGGGACACCTGGGTTCCTCAGGTTGGCCAGTCGTTCAGAGGCCAGAGGAACCTCTGTCTCCTCGTTGTTTGTGGGGGGCTTGGCTGGTGCTCTGCTGTCGTGGTGCTGGCTCAGCCCCAGCGCTTTTTGGAACCCCGGCGAGTCCCTCGGTCTGGAGATGGTGAAGTGACGTCCATTCTTCAGGACGATCAGCTTAAAGGGGAAACCCCAGCGGTAGGTAATGCCCCTTTCTTGCAGAATGTTCATAAGGGGCTTCATCCCTTTCCTCTTTTCTAACGTGGATCTGGATAAGTCGCTAAAGATTTGGAGGGGTATGTTCTCAATCTGGATATCTCCTGCTCTCCTGCTTGCAGCCATGATCTTTTCTTTAGCTGAATATGCGTGGAGCTTTACAATTACGTCCCTGCGTCGCTCTGGATCCGTGGGTTTGGGGCCCAGCGCCCTGTGCGCCCTGTCCATTTGGAGATCGTGATCCGACAGGTCTGGGGCTAGTTGCAGGAATAAGTTTTGGAGGTAAGTATGAAGTACCTTAGCTTGTCTTCTTGCTCCTCCAGGGCGTCTCTCAGGTCAGCGACTTCTTGGCCTAGTCTTATTACTTCGTCCTCTGTAATGTGTTGTGAGCCGATTACATCGGAGACTTTGCGCTCCAGCACATCAGTGCGCTTTGCTAGCCCATGGATCTCTGTCCTCAGGCCTTCCAGCGCTATATTCATATCTGTCTGGATTTCTTTGCGCAGTTCTTTATGCATTCTGTGAAACAGGACTTCAAAGTAGCTTTTATTCAGCCCTATTTCTAGTAGTTCTGATGAGTCTGTTTTGGAGGCTGCGTGGGCTGCTTGGGCTGCTTCTTCGGCGCCATCTTGAGTCACCGCATTGTTCAATGGGGCGAAGCGCGGGAGTGAAATACTTTGTGACTCCAGGGCCCTGGTTCCCTTTTGGCCGGCATCGTCTTCACCGTTTACTGTGCTATCTGTTCGTTTTTAGTGAGTTTTTGCATGGTTTGGATCGCTCGTTCAGACAAGTTATTCTTGAGGGTGACGGGAGCTCCTCAACTATCCGACCATGTTCCCTGGCGTCACCGGAAGTCCCCAAGCAATACATATTTTAAATATTACCTCTTGGTCTGTCATGTGAATGGCATTACAAGTACAGGTTATATGCAATGCCAGTCTTCTATTTCTCCTTCCTCCAAACTGTTTAGAAAACCCATAATACAGCATAACTCTTAAAGTAACTATATATACAGTACTATACCATGATATTTATAATAGAAATAATAGTAATATTTATGGTGGTCAATCCCTTATAGAACAGCATTAGTTTAGTTAAATCTGGGGGGGAAAATACGTTTTTAATTCTGGTTGAATTATATATTTTTCTTAAGTATTTAAAGCTTAGGGCTGTTCTGGTAGACACCATAACAACTTGATACATTAAAGGGGTACTATTTCTGTTCCCTACCACTCCAAATGTCACAAGCACAACTTTTTTTAAGAGTACCTCCCCCTGCTTGCATCAAAGACCTCTTCTCTGCCAAAATGTATCCAATGAAGAGGGAAATTTCAGAAGAAATCACTATTGGTGTATGTGTTTGGAAGATAAAAATCCCTAATTCCTATAATGTTCCTAGATATTTTTTAAACCATTTCACTATCCACACTGTATACAGTTAGGTCTGGAAATAATTGGACACTGATACAAGTTTTATTATTTCGGCTGTGTACCAAAATAAATTCAAGTTACAGTTAAATAATGAATATGGGCTTAAAGTGCAGTCTATCAGCTTTAATTTTAGGGTATTCACATCCAAATTGGAGGAAGGGTTTAAGAATGACATCTCTTTAATATGTAGCCCCTTCTTTTTCAAGGGACCAAAAGTAAATGGACAAATGACTCAAAAGCTGTTTCATGGACAGGTGTGGGGTATTACTTCGTTATTTCATCATCAATTAAGCAGGTAAAAGGTCTGGAGTTGATTCCAGATGTGGCATTCGCATTTGGAAGCTGTTGTTGTGAACCCACAACATGCGGTCAAAGGAGCTCACAATGCAAGTGAAACAGGGCATCCTTAGGCTGCAAAAAAAAAAAAAAAAACCATCAGAGAAATAGCAGGAACATTAGGAGTGGCCAATCAACAGGGGGAGCATGGGAGAAATGCAAAAGAAAAAACATAACTAAGTGCAGATGCTTTTGTAATAAGTGACTAGATATTCGTATCTTGGCTCCTGTGTAATTCCTACTCACAATGTAGTAGTAAAGATAGGGCATATTGCAGTCTTTCCTCTGGAGTATCAGGAACTAAAAAGAGAGAACAGGGACCATTGCCCATATCGAATGACATATTTTTTATGAGTTGAAACAGATAAGAAATGCACTTGCATGGTATGCATCATATAAAAGTGTGTAACACAATCTTTAAAATGCTCAGCATCACAATAATCTCACCGCCACTGCTCCCTCGTAATTTGTTGATACCGGTGCTGGGTCCCCAGCTGTACTGCTCATTCTCCTGGGATCCCAGACGTCTCCTTTGTGCATCTCTGGCTTGCCTTGCTGGTATCCTGTTGCACCGGCGTCTAACTGGTCCCAACACGTCACTTCCGGAAAGAGCAACGTCACATCCGGTTGCAGACTTGTGGCTGGATAACGCGTCTCACTGCTGCTACGAGTGTCTTTGAGGTGTGTGAAAAAGAAAGTACACCCTCTTTGAATTCTATGGTTTTACATATCAGGACATAAGAATCATCGGTTCCTTAGCAGGTCTTAAATTTAGGTAAATACAACCTCAGATGAACAATAACACATGGCATATTACACTGTGTCATGTTTTATTTAACAAAAATAAAGCCAAAATGGAGAATCCATGTGTGAAAAACTAAGTATACCTTATGATTCAATAGCTTGTAGAACCACCTTTAGGAGCAATAACTTGAAGTAATCTTTTCTGTATGACTTTATCAGTCTCTCACATCGTTGTTGAGGAATTTTGGCCCACTCTTCTTTACAACATTGCTTCCGTTCATTGAGATTTGTGGGCATTTGTTTATGCACAGCTCTCTTAAGGTCCAGCCACAGCTTTTCAATCGGGTTGAGGTCTGGACTTTGACTGGGCCATTGCAACCCCCTGATTCTTTTCTTTTTCAGCCATTCTGTTGTAGATTTGCTGGTGTGCTTGGGATCATTGTCCTGTTGCATGACCCAATTTCGGCCAAGCTTTAGCTGTTGGACAGATGGCCTCATATTTGACTCTTGAATACTTTGGTATACAGAGGAGTTCATGGTTGACTCAATGACTGCAAGGTTCCCAGGTCCTGTGGCTGCAAAAACAAGCCCAAATCATGACCCCTCGACCACCGTGCTTGACAGTTGGTATGAGGTGTTTGTTCTGATATGCTGTGTTTGGTTTTTGCCAAACGTGGCGCTGTGCATTATGGTCAAACATCTCCACTGTGATCTCGTCTGTCCAAAGGACATTGTTCCAGAAGTCTTGTGGTTTGTTCAGATGCAATTTTGCAAACCTAAGCCGTGCTGCCATGTTCTTTTTAGAGAGAAGAGGCTTTCTCCTGGCAACCCTTCAAACAAACCATACTTGTTCAGTCTTTTTCTAATTGTACTGTCATGAACTTTAACATTTAACATGCTAACTGAGGCCTGTAGAGTCTGAGATGTAACGCTTGGCAATTTCTCTGAGCATTATACTGTCTGACCTTGGGGTGAATTTGCTGGACGTCCACTCCTGGGAAAATTGGCAACTGTCTTGAATGTTTTCCACTTTTTAATAATCTTTCTCACTGTAGAATGATGGACTTTAAATTGTTTGGAAATGGCCTTATAACCATTTTCAGATTGATGGGCAGCAACCATTGCTTTTCTAAGATCATTGCTGATGTCTTTCCTCCTTGGCATTTTGTTAACACACACCTGAATGCTCCAGACCAACAAACTGCTAAAACATCGGCTTTTATAGAGGTGGTCACACTTGCTGATGATCAATTAATCAAGAGCAATTGATTAGCAGCACCTGTCTGCTACTTAGCAGCTTAATTCCTATGGAAGCAGTAAGGATGTATTTTTGTTAAATAAATCATGACAGTGTAATATTTCATGTGTTGTTATTCATCTGAGGTTGTATTTACCTAATTTTTAGACCTGCTGTGGGAAACTTGATATTATTCACAAATTGCATATTTTAAACTTACCCTTGTGAGTGATTTTCTTCCCCCTCCACTCCTTTACCATCAATAAATCTACCATTTTACGCTATGGGACATGCGCTCTCTCTTCTCTTTCTCATATATATATATATTTCCTGTAACGGGTAATTCCACACAGAAGAATCTGTTACAGGTGGAGGCGCTGAAGAATACAGTACCAGTATACACCCCAGTATACTCCCTGCAGCGGAGGCTCAGACCTCCTGTGAGCCACAGGTATTGCACCACACAAACCGTAGCCACACATCCTCCAAGGGGGTGAGGGAAAGTGCGTTACAATTTATTTACTTTTAAGATGCTCCTTTTCAAGCCTGTTCCTTTTTTAATGCTCCATCCTCCCTGGTCTACTTCTTCAGATCAAAGAAATGAACATGGGAAGTCATAACAAGTACATTCCATAGTACCATTCATGAATTGAAAAGGAATTATCTCTCTCTCTCCCTTTAAAGTATATATGATCTGATTAATTGGTCTAACAGTATCCCCTATAAGTACGATAACCTACTGTATTTGGTGTTTTGAATTTGTATGGGAAGATCAAGTGCCTCGATTTGAAATCTGAGCACTGGATTTCAATGTGTTTTACCTGCACTTTTCATTTTCACATTGACATCTACTGTACAGTATATGCATCAAGACTGGCTATTTTGTCAATAAAAAAATAAGAATAATAACATATTATATGCATACACCAACCCCAATGTAACAAATTATTGTTGATTCTTGTTGCATTTTATATTTTTCTAGTGGACTGGTTATATGATTCAACAAGAGGTATTTAGGGTGAAAGACTAGAATAGTGTCAATATTCTTCTCTTTCAATATCACTGAAACCACAGAGCCTCAGCTAAACTTAGCCGTGTCTGGTTATGAAACTTGAATCAAATCTGTCAAATATTAAATATAATGCAGATGCTAAAGGAATATTGAATAATTGTCAAGTGACATGGTTTGTTTACGATTTAGAAACAACTTGTAATATACACAGCTCCTAAAGCTGTCTTATTGCATTTATCTTCATCCTTACAATATTCATCAGAGAATATTTCAATAAAATATACATTTTAGCATTGCATATTGTTGATAGTGCCATGAGATAGTGGCAAGTTAAAGGTACTTAAAATATATCTCAGAATGTTAATAACATTGATGTAAGAGATGTGTGCAGAGGTATGCAATGGAGACCGTTTTTAAGGTGAAATTAAAATAAGGCTTTATTGCGCCTGTCCCTTTTAACACAGCAAAACATATGAAAACAACAAACGCCTATCCCTGTTTAAGGGCTCATTTACTTTCCCAGTCCCTTTCTCCAGAACTGGAGGGATAATCCCATTACCACCCCCAAAGTCTCAAGAGATACCTGCAGGTGGCCCTTAATGTCAGTCTCTGGTAGGTTCCTGGGTCCCTTGTGTCCAGGAAAATAGGTCTTTGGGTGTCTTGATCTCAGCACAGCCTTTCTGCTCAAGACCTATTTTCTCTTATCAGCACCCTTGTGTACTGAGGAAATCTCCCTTCCTGTCTCTGGGTCAGGCTTTTTGACACCTGTAATCAGTCAGGCGGTGTTTGTTAATTGTCTACCAGCAGTTAACCACCACACTGCTGGATTAGAGGCACATTTCTGAACAGGGATAAGTCCCCTGTTACAATTGATAACAGATTTTTTTTTAACACTGCTAACTTTTGGTTTGCCTCATAAGGTTATGCATACCAACCAATTTTGGTCAGTCACTGGAAGAATAAAATGTGACTTTAAACACTTATTTTCAGCTGTTTCAGCTGTTGGAGGTCAGTGGCTCCTCCTTCCCAGGTTTTAAGCCCGCCCCTCCCCACTTCTCAAGTTAGTAAGTCCTTTCTCGCTCCTAATAGAGGTAAATGAGAATTTTAATCCTAATAGAGATATATTAGTATTTTATCTGGTAGTGTTAAGACTTGCGAACTGGTGTCTGCCTTGTTGTGGCTCGCAAGCTTACAACGCTTTGGCCAAAGGGTTAAACTAAATTACCCTTTTTCAAGAGAATATATACGTATTTTACTGTGTATTTTTGTCATATTGGATGTAGCATTGGGCTTCTCTGTCGTTGGTTGTATTAAACACTTTAGGTCTGCGGATTGCATTGACTGTTCCTCTACCAGTGAAGGGGAAGTAGAGTATGTCACAAAGCTAATGGAGTTTGGATTTCAAACACTCTATGGCAAACAAAAATACAATTTGTGAGCATAGCCACATGTCTCAGACAGGTCTGCAACACAGCTTTTCCCCATTAAAAGCTTTATGAAAAGCCTTCCGAAGGCATATAATTTCTGTTATTGATATTGTACAGTAATGAGAACTACTAAAACTCATTAATAGTATAGTTTTACACACTGTAGCTTGTGCATTCATGATATGTTATGCTTTTATGTTGTAATTTGTATACATTTTGCCTGTGGCTCTCAATTACAAATAGATGACCTTCTCAGAGGCTATTACTTTGGTGTTTAACATGCCATGATTATCCCATTTCATGTGTTGATTATACCATAATGCGCGTTTAAATTCTGCAATAACATAGCCTAATTTCTCCTCTGTAAATGCAGTTATGCTAGTTTTGGGGCAGTTAGTGTTTTGATCTTTCTTACCAGATATAAAGTGAGTTTACGGAGATGCTGTTCCCGCTCTTGGTGTATGTTTGTCAATTAAACATGGCTCTCCTATTGCAACAGTTGGACTCAAAAAAGGTTGTTCCTACTATAAAGGTTAGGGGTAGATTAATGAATGTGACATGCATCATCATGTGCAAATGGCAATTCTAATTAATAGTTGTATTCATACAGTTGAGAGAACCCCATTTTAATAAATCTACCCTACTCTGCGGGCATTACAGAATGTTTTGGCAGTAAAGTACTTGTGTAATTTCCCCCTACAATTAGAACTCCTTAAAAGGAGGATACATCCAAAAATGCATTGTACTATTTTCTCAAATTCTAAACTTGGCTTAGAAACTTTAACTAATCTTGTTTGTCTGCAAATATACTGTCTTGGATAGCATGTAATATTCACTTCATTGCCGAAGCATACTGCATCATTTTATTTTTAGCAAAACTCTTTCAACTTTGTATTTGTAGTGTATTACCCAAACACAGTAAAGTGATCATGTTGGGCCGATGAATTGTCACCTAAATATTAGCACAAAGTGCTGATCTTGTTGCAGATTTTTGGAGCATGTGGGGGGGAGCTTAGAGCACAGTTACAAGATGGTGCCAGTATATGTATGAAGAAATGTGGGATTTGCATTTCTTTTGATTACAATATTCTGTGTTGGTTGCCTCCGACAGTTTAAATGTGGCATAGGAAGTGCTTTAGCAAACAATTATAGCACAAAATGAATTAAATTCTATTCTAACAATATAAATATTCTTGGTACACATGGCACAAATCACACACAATGTTAATATTGTTTCTTTTAAATAGAAGCTTAAGTGCAGACCTACTGTACTTCTTTATACATACCATAGACCCCCAATGTCAGACGAAAGACCTGACCAAAACAAAGTTTCACACTGATGTTTCTGCTGTGTACAAATGTAGTATACCTTTTATAAAGCTAAAACTGATAAACCTTGAACATAATGCTATTTATTTCTGTCCCTTTTCCTTTCTGATAACACTTTCCAATCCCAATCCAGGCTCCTTCTAAATCCCCAGCTGCGCTTGATTTTTGTAGAATTCTGCCATGCTTTCATCTTTCTCAAGGTTGGAACACTTAAAGCTACAATATGATGAATTAGAGTCATTTTACCGAGTTATGTCTGGGTACCTTAAAAATAAATATTTCCAAACCTTTTTGAAAGTTTGAAAGCATTAATTTACATTAAGGACTCTTAGGGAGACAAGTTATTATTCAACTCTTTTACCTGATAATCTTTTTTGGTTTATGCATATACTCTAATGCTCAGAAGATTAGCAAGGAATCATTGAAATAGGGTCCTTAATTTGCAGCAATGCATGGAAAAGGTAGAAGAAAAGGTTAGAAAACAACACTCCTGTCTTGCATAGTTACATAGTAGATGAGGTGGAAAAAAGACATACGTTCAACTACGCTAAATTTAAATGACAGATAATGTATCCTATATTTATACTTACAATATATAAGGAAGTCAAACAAAAAAACCCCAGTGAAATATCATCTAATAATATCTCAAAAGGGAAAAAAATGCATTCCTTCCTGACACCAAATATCAGACTGCTTCCTGTTCAACATACTCCCCATGTTTACTTATTTTGTATATCCCTGTATATCTTTCCCTTCTAAAAAGATGTCCAATCTTTTGTATCTGCCATCACAGTCTCCATCGGTATTGAATTCCACATTTTAACTGCCCTTAGTGTAAAGAACCCTTTCCTTTGTTGTTGGTGAAATCTTTCATCCAACTTTAAGGGATGAACCTGTGTCGATTATACTGCCCTTGGGATGAGTAATTCTTATTAAAGTTCCTTGTATTGTCCCGAATATATTTGTGTATGGTTATCATATTACCTCATAGACGCATAAGGGGAAAAATAAATTCCTTCCAGAAACCAGATTACTCCCAGGATCAACATCCTTCCCATGTTTTTTTTTTTTTAAACATATATTTATTGTATCTGCCATCAGTCTCCATGGGTAATGAACAATTGAATCATTATTTCCTTTGTTGCTGGTGAAATCTCCTTTCTTCCAGACTTAAGGGATAACCCCATGTCATTTGTACTGCCCTTGGGATGAGTAGTAATTTTTAAAGTTGAATGTATTGTCCCCGAAAATATTTGTTTATAGTTATCATATCCCCTCTTGGACGCCTCTTTTCTAATGTAAACAAATCTAATTTAGCTTTCCTCTCCTCATAAATCAAATTATCCATCCAAAACAAAGAGAACCAAGTCCCTGGCGCAATAAAGAATCATAGTACCAGTCTCAGTCTTTGTCTGAAAGCCGGCCCGATTATCAAAATCCAAACGCAATGGTCTGTTCTCTCTGTATTCCCTACAGAACCCTCATCTTCTGAAGGAGCCGTTTGGATTTTGATCATCGGGACTGGTTTTCAACCACAGACTGGGACTAGTATTATCATTGTTTATTGTGCCAAGACTTCATTTATTTATAAAAATGTTTTACCAGGAAGTAATACATTGAGAGTTACCTCTCGTTTTCAAGTATGTCCTGGGCATAGAGTTAAAATGACAAATAGTTCATGGTTACAAATACAGTTGCATAAGTGAACAGGATACTTGGTTTTCTTTGTTTTGCATCTGTTGTAAAAAGTTTTGTGAAGACTTGTTTTCTTGTCCCTTAAGCCAGCGGTGCGCAAAGTGGGGGGCGCGGGCAGTTGCAGAGGCCCCGCGTTCTTCCCCCAGGCATTTAAATTAAATGCTGGGGGATCGCGTGAGGCCCCTGCAACTGTTTACTTACCGGGATTCAGCCGTCTGTCTTGCGTTGCCATGGCAATGCGGTGTCTATAGACGCCGCGGCACCTTGTGACCTGACGTCACATGCACACGCAGCGTCATCTGACGCGGATGAAGGTAGGCGGGGGGCGCGAGAGCCGGGGGCAGAGAGACAGGGGGGCACAGCACAAAACGTTTGCGCTCCCCTGCCTTAAGCTGCCATTCTTGATTGAGAATTGGATGTACATTCTGTCAATTAGGATTATTCAAGTCTGATATTGTGTTGTTAGTTCTAGCACAGATATTCTATCAGTAGTATTTAATTGATATTGATGTTTCACTAGTACATTAGGTACTATCACCTCATAGGTATATTATTTAGGTGGAGCACTTTTCATACACTTTTGTAGTAGTTTTTATAGTCGATATTATCCATCTCCTTTATTAATTTCAAACGTTTTTTTAAACATTTCCAGAACAACTTTAAAAATATTTATTTAAAATTACATTTGCTTTGCTGTTTTTAATATTTCTCTTCCATCTCTATTCTAGTATGCATTCTGGGAACCTGTCCTCTCTTTCCCAGTCTGATGCTTTGCTTTTTTCTCTTATCATACTCTTTATTTCTCTCACAACATCAGTAATGAATGTAACCCCTCTTTATTTTACCTCAGATTAATGACCTATCACTAAGGTGGGAGCCTGAGTCCTCTGGGTTACTGTTTAATTCTTATAGTGTGTGAAGGAAAACCTTTATTCCTCGCCTAGGCTTCAGAACTTAGAGGAACCTTTCCTCTGTCAAGAAAGCTGAAGGCCTTGTGACTGGATACACAATCTGCACTGTTTGCAGCAGACTTCCCAAGAAGCTTTCACGCCCTGCGACTTGTTATCTTCGATTTTTGTTGAACTTACAGGCCCGGGAATTACGAAATAAATGAAATGTAACTCAAGCCAGGTTTCAAATAATTTGTCTCAATTTATTACTCATAGGGTAATGACTTTTATACCAGAAAATGAAGATATTGGTTAGAGGCGTAACATAGGCATAACCTGGGTGTGTCTTGGGTGTAGCATTGGTTAGATGCGTGATTTAGGGGCAGGACATATTAGTGCATTTTTTGGGACGTGTTTCTCCCAATACAGGCAATGTCTGAATACATAGCTTATTCATTGTCTGTTATCAAAAGAGACCTTGAATCTTTAGCAACTAATTATACTATTTTGCCTCTTTCAGAGAATCAGTCTATTATATTCTAACTAAAAGAGCAGGAGACTGGCAATACAAAAAGTATGTTAGCAATATCCTGAGCAGGAAGAAAGGAAATGTAATTTGGCAGAAACGGAGTGCATTAGGAATTATATTTCAGCAAAAGGCTGACTACAGAATCTTAACTAGTTATGATCAGACAAAATGGATGATCTACACAAGTGTAGATTCTGGCCTGACCTACTGGTCCTAACAGTGTGTGGTACATGTTGTGTGAGACTGTAGTGACTAGACACAACACAGTGGTAATGAATTATAACAAGCTTTATATACTCATATAGTAATTTGTGGTGTTACATATCCCATATGAATCAGTACGGTGACTCTTAATCTCAGAATCACTCCATATACATATATACTTAAACAAACTATACTGACTGAGCAAACAAATAATAACTTTTACCTTTTACCTCTGTCCAGTCTCCCAATCGTGGGGTACTGGTCTGAAGATCCTGGTGTGCTAGCACAATCGTTGGAGCTCATAAACTGTGTGTTGCAGGCCTGTTGCTTCACAAAGATCAAGTCTGTAGTCTGTGCACACGCCGCCAGGCCACCAGGCACGCGTGCAGCAGGGAGCACAGGGGTCGTAGCCTAAGGCCAACCATGTTTCTGTGTGAAACATGCTTTCAGCTTTTCCCTGCGGGGGCCTCCAAATGCATGTGATGGAATTCTAACATTTATGTGAGTGTCTTAATGTTCAATTAGTTGTTTAAAAAAGTCTACTTTAATTTGGGGGGGTCTTTGCTTTTAGGATGCTAGAAGACAAGTTAAACTTAAGCATAAAGCAGCGTACTGAATGATCTTAAAGGTCTTATTTATATTGTTGTTTTATTTACTATTGCATATGACAGTATTACATTAGTGGACTTCAAAAGCTGCTAAGGGAATGTGGGACTGTTATGCTGCACTAAACACAAAACATCATTAGCCTTTTTTTAATGGCAATTTAATTAACTTAGGAAACCTATGAGGATGAAGGGACAATATACCGGTATTCATTAGGTAACACCTTAGTACTACTGTATTTTGTTAAATAGTTTTTATGTGATTCCCATTTTTAATATGCCAGCTTGTATGTCACCTTTAAATACAATTCTTCAGGGTTGAAGTAAACTTAATTCCAATAAATGATGACAGAATAAAAAGATAACCTTACATCTACAGTATAGTTCCAACATTGATATTATGGTGCCTTGCATACCTTAAATAGTAATTAATTGCCAAAGATCATCGATCATATGAACATTATTAGCCTGTCTCACTAATACTAAGAGCTTCGATATTCAGAGCTTTGGATCTTTTACTCATAACTATATAACTATGCTTTCCCACCGCCCCCCCCCCCTTTACCCCATCCCCTATATGTAAGGTAAAATCACAAATCCTATAACATTATCATAGTTACATAGTAGATAAGGTTGAAAAAAGACATACGTCCATCAAGTTCAACCTTTGCTAAATTTAGACAACAGATACATTATCCTATATCTGTACTTACTTATTGATCCAGAGGAAGGTAAACAAAAACCCCATTAAAGGGAAAAATAAATTCCTTCCTGATTTCAAGAATTGGCAATCAGATTAATCCCTGGAACAACATCCTTCCCATGTTTACTAATGTGGTATATCCCTGTATACCTTTCCTTTTAAAAAAGATGTCCAAACTTTTTTTGAACACATCTATTGTATCTGCCATCACAGTCTCCATGGGTAATGAATTACACATTTTAACTGCCGTTACTGTAAAGAACCCTTTCCTTTGTTGCTGGTGAAATCTCCTTTCCTCCAACCTTAAGGGATGACCCCGAGTCCTTAGTACTGCTCGTGGGATGAATAGTTCTTTTGAAAGTTCCTTGTATTGTCCCCGAATATATTTGTATATAGTTATCATATCCCCTCTTAGTCGCCTCTTCTTATGTAAATATATCTAATTTAGCTAGCCTCTCCTCATAAGTTAGATTTATTTATTAATTTGGTGGCTCTTCTCTGCACTCTCTCTAATTCCATAATGTCTTTTCTTAGGATTGGTGCCCAAAATTGCACTCCATATTCAAGGTGTTGTCTTACTAATGCTTTGTAAAGGGGCATAATAATGTTTACTTCCCTTCCATCCATTGCCACGTTTAATGCTAGATAAGATCTTGTTTGCCTGTGCAGCTACTGCATGACTTTGGGCACTATTGCTAAGCCTGCTGTCTACAAGCACTCCTAAATCCTTCTCCATCAAGGATTCCCCCAATTTATCGCCATTTAATTTGTAAATCTCCTTTTTATTCTTGCATCCCAAATGTATAACTACAGTCAGGTTTTTTTTAAGTGTACTGTGTACACATGGTGTCCAGTCCAGTCCAGTCAACAATTGTGCAAGGATACTGTAGGAATGTAGAAAAAAGAACAGAGCATTGAGTTTTCTAAGTTTTTATTATGAAACACTTAAATTTGATAACGTCTTCAGCGTCTTCAAGGACCAAGGTCGATTCACAATGGACCAATGTGGTAGACTTGGTTTTTATCTGGTTTTTAAACACCTGCAAATTGACACAGTAGCACAGTATAGTACACATTACAATTCATTAATTTCTGCCACCTGGTGGATATGCGAATAATTGCACCCACAGAAATCCGAAACAAATAAATGAAAACAGATCAACCGCGGTAAACACAGGGGTGCCTGGCGGTGTGAATGCGGCTTCAATACCGCATGGAATACAGCAGAGCACACGAAAACAGCTCCGTGATATGTTCGAATAACGGCCGCTGCATCTGTTCTATATAAATCTAGAAAATAAAGTGGTTTTCACTATTTAGATACACTAAAAGCAGTACTACTGTACAGCAGATATTTAGCGATTTCCGTGAAGAAATGCACTGTATCTTACTGTACAGTAATTTAATTCTGAGCAAGGTTCCATAATGACATGCATGCTCAGAAATCTGATGACACGCAAATGCGTTTCAACAAGGTTCCATTTTGACATAGAGTACACGCATGCGGAATATACATTTTTAATAGTAGGGAAACTACTTGAAGGTTTAATACAGGATAATATTCAGGAAAACCTAATGGAAAACAAAATTATTAGTAATAGTCAGCATGGATTTATGAAGGATAGATCATGCCAAACTAACCTATTTGTTTCTTTGAGTAGGTAAGTAGGAATTTAGACCAGGGTAATGCAATTCATGTGGTCTACTTAGATTTTGTAAAGACTTTTGATACGTTCCACACAAGAGGTTGGTGTACCAAATAAAGCAAATTGGACTCAGTAATAATATATGCACCTGGATTGAAAACTGGTTGAAGGATAGACAACAGAGGGTTGTCATAAATGGAACTTTTTCCGGTTGGGCTAAAGTCGTGAGTAGAGTACCTCAGGAATCGGTACTGGGACCACTGCTTTCAAATGAACAATTCATCCCAAGGGCAATACAAATGACTCGGGGCATCTCTTAAGGTTGGAGGAAAGGAGATTTCACCAGCAACAAAGGAAATGGTTCTTTACAGTAAGGACAATTAAATTGTGGAATTCATTAAGCATGAAGACTGTGATGGCAGATACAATAGATTTGTTCAAAAAAAGGTTGGACATCTTTTTAGAAAGGAAAAGTATACAGGGATGTACCAAATAAGTATACATGGGAAGGATGTTGATCCAGGGATTAATCCAATGGCCAATTCTTGGAGTCAGGAAGGAATTTATTTTACCCCTTATGAGATATCATTGGATGATATGACACTGGGGTTTTTTGTTTGCTTTCTTCTGGATCAATAAGTAAGTATAGATATAGAATAAAGATTTGTTGTCTAAATTTAGCATAGGTTGAATTTGATGGACGTATGTCTTTTTTCAACCTCCAATATGTAACTATGTAACAATTTTACATTCGGAAGAAGAGGCGACGTTGTATTCTGGTATTATTCATTTTAATTTTATTATCCTTTACAAATAAAACATTTAATTAGTTAAAAACACTTTTTGTTGTGTGTGTTCTTATCTTTAATCTTAAAATTACAATTACACACACTTAAATTACTGTACAGGAATAAAAGACAGTTTGCATTGCAATTAGATTTTTAAGACATTAACTCGCGATCGCCCACTTTAGTTTCTCGACGGTATTGCAGACAATGCTAAAATTAAAATTTTTGCACTCGATCAAAACCCTAGTAAACTCGCGTCTTTAATCGGGAAAATTTCAAGTAATCACGCACCAAACCCGGGTGTGCCAAGGAATTCAACCCATGAAATGGTCAGATAACGGCCGCTGAATCTGTAAGTCAGTCACTGATCCATGCTTCAATGATATCAGAGCAGATTGGGAGGAATACCAAGCCTGGTTAGGAGTAACATGGTACACGAGACAGCATCATAGTCATGAGTTTTTCTCCTCGAGGTCCCACACCAGATGCGGATCACTTTTCATGTATATATGTATATTTCTAATATATTTTGAAATTGTTATATTGTTACTTTCATATGTGCTCTGTTATAGGAGGGTTTCTGCCCCCCCTTGGGGATTTGTTTTTGGTGGACAAAATATATAGAATATGATATGGGCACATAATGCCATAAGAAAACCATGGCAATTGTAACACAAGTGCAAAAGCAAATCTGTAAGTGGGGCTTCAATTTTGACAATGCAGACAATTTTAAACTGTAAATAAAATGTGGGTAAGTCAAAAGATCTGCATTCTTTAGTCAAACACAAAATATTAAAAAAGGATTTTTTTTTGTTTCATTTTGACACTTTACATGGCTTATGTTTTACTAAACATTTGTTAAATTGGGCACTTTTAGCTCTCTTTTTTCATCTTGGGTAGCAAAACATTATACAGTAACAATTACTCTGTCACTTTTGTTCTAGTCTTTTGATTTGTTCTTTTCAGCTCTGCACATCCTACATCTTATCTCTATATTTATTCCAGGATGTCATGTTAAATAAAAACCTATCGGTTATTTAATTGTTTAATTCTGAGGAACATAGAAGGTTCAACCCCTTTAAAAAAAATAATTGGAATAATTGGGGATGACAGATTGAAGGTTGCGATGAAGGACATCAGGATCCACATTAAGGAGGCTGATGAGATTTTAGTGGAGAGTATTGCTGCCAATTTTTGATGCGCTTATCTTTTAAATAAGTATATCTGTCTTTTCGTCTTTAAATTGAGCCTCACCTTGAACCCATCTTAACTTGCATTGATGACACTTGCACTTTTTTAATGTGACAGCTTATACTGCTTGTATGATTCAATTATCTTTGTCTTTTTAGTTCCATTCCTTGCTATAAAACCTGTTTCATAAGGACCAAGAGATTGTGATGTGGGCTTTTGACCAAACGTTGTGGTACTGTATTTACTAAGAAGTCTGGTACGTGAAAGGCACAGAAGGTGATGAAGGGGGGAAAGAATAAAATACCCAATGTCTGTTATCGCTAGATAAAGTTAGGACCAATAGCACAGAAATTACAAAAGGAACTGTGCGTAAGGGTGGAAAAGGTACAGAGGGAAATTATGCAATGCAGATAGAACTGGCTCATCGATTTAAAATGTAATTTCATTTTTTGTTTGTCATTGTCTAAAGTATATGTAATTGTAATATATTATTTACTGGTTTAGTGCACTGTTAAATGTAAAGGAATATTGTAATCACTGTAAACTGGTATTTTGTGCTCTTGTTGAAATGTAAAATCTTTTATTATGGAAAACGCAATACAAAATTTCAACGATAAAACCTGTTTCATACAGTATAGTGTGGTACCTAAAGGGGGTCCCTGTTGACCGTTTCTTAAAGCTAAAAGTAATGACTTTTTGTGCCAATTTGCATACTGATATAATTTGTTTCTGTTTTGTCCCTCACAATGTGGCGTAATGGTATGTGCGTATTTGTAAATATTATAGACTCTTTAAATGCACTACACCCCTTACATACTATGGTTTTATATTTTCTGATGTATTACCTCACCAGTTGCTGTCAGCATGACGTCATGCAATAAAAAGCAACAACACAAAAGTCTGTGGCCCATGGAATTTAATACCATGCCGTAGATTTCAGACTTTAATGAACAATCCACTACTTAATTGCGAATTGATAGGATTTTAATAAATAACCAGCTATAATATTGCTAAGCAACTGGGTGCATCTTAAATTTAGCATGTCAGTTTCCAGTTACAGGATTGTGTTGATAAATTGTGAATCAAGAAAATATAATTTTTTGGTGTTAAATTAATACTCCCTTTGGTGCTTTCTCTATGCTATGTCCCAGAAAAATTTACTGTAAACACTTCCGCGTCTACCCTACACTTATCAAGGATAGTCCAGTGTGCTCAATTTCACCCGCAAAATCTCTAGATAACCCTATTAATCAATTGTATTGAAAAACAACGGCATGTGATACCTTTTTAATGAATTACCCAACACTTTTATTGACAAGCTTTTGGGCACTAACCTCCTCCCTTTATCATGTCAGCTTTTTTATATTTGACAGGATGAAGGGTTAAGGTTAGCTCCCAAATGCTTGTTCTAATATAAAATGTTGTTTTCCCATTAAGAAAGTATCTCACATGCTGGGATTTTTCCATATAGCCAGAAATTCGTAAAGTACTGTACATTAGTTCTCAGTAATATTAGTGAACAAAACATGTAAAAACATGTAAAAATGTAAAAAGGGTTGGCATAACTTTACAGTAGTGGATATATATATTAAAAAAACATCAATGTTATTCCCACGGGGTCCAAATTGTAGGATGGGAGATACAGTACCAACACAGTTTATTCTAATGCGGCTAGAGCCGCAAGCCGCGAGGTTTCCCGGCTTTGATGCTGAATCCCCTCGGCGTGCCGCGCATCACCGATGCGCGGTCACGCTTCATCAGGAGCGTGCGCGCACGGCATGCGTGCCCAGGGCTTCCCGAAGGGAGCCCTGGTGTCCCGAGATGTGGAGGATGGTGGTGGGGGGCTCCGGGGGACCCGGTGGACCCGGAGAGGGGAGGGGGATGCCTCGATCGGAGGACAGGTCCTCCGAGGCTCCGGTGTGCGTGCGAGACATCTCGGCGCGCGCCCGGTATCTGTCGCGGCTGAGACCGGGCAAATGTTAGCATAAACTCGGCCGCGACAATATCCCTATTTAACCTCCTTTTTCCATAATTTTTCTGATATACAAAAGTGCTGCTTTTTTTATGTAAACACAGAGCCCTCATTTCCTTGTGTACTTGTTTTCACATGTTTGTCATTATTTGTTATGTCTTTTTGTTTATATAATTTCTACACTGGGCTACGCTGCGGAATACTGAATGTTGACATTTTATTTATAAACAATGATAATAAATATCCCCGATAAACAATGGAGGAAAGAAACCCAGTAGAGCACTCACACACTGTCGAGATGATGGTGTTAATTTAAAACTAAACTTTATTAGAAACATAGTACATCAATGGGGATTAAAATAGGATTAAACTCTGTATCCCTACGCTTAATTACCTAAGGGATATGATAGTCCCCAGGTAGGTAGTCGTTATTGAAGTGTTGCTTGAGTACACTAGCCCCCAGCCACCTTTATTAGGGAAGCCTGGGGGAAAGCTAGATTGAGGGATAATAAATACTATTCTTATATGGAATGCCAATTATATACTTTTAGTGCATTGGTGCACTAGTATTGAAATTACACTGCTAATGGTGGGTTGATTGCACAGCCTGTAGTTAGCAATAGAGTGTCATTTAGATCTTGATAAGATAATGCACCTATGTTGCCTTAGGGTTAAATGAACAGTGTAAATTACTGCCCCAAGGATACACAACAGCTATAGCTCTAGGTCATATTGTTAAGACTCTAGCTCTAACTGATATTGCACAGTGTAGTTATAATAAAGTGTGCTGCACTTCTAAAACCTGTTGCTAACTGCAGTAGGTGGTAGATTAAATAGAGCACCGTATAGACAAATGGTGGCAGTTGCTATATAATCTGCCCCAGACCTGAAGGGTGTGCTATTTAACCATATAAGATTGTGTACTGACTTAATCAGTAGATTGAAATAAACATAATCTCTGATATAGAGCACCATGTGTATACTGATTGCTATACCTGGAAATCCCTGTATGGGAGTTACTGTGCAGAGAAGTTGGTGTATAAGTGTAAAAACAATTCAGCTAAGCAAGTGTTGAACATGAACAGTATCTTAACAGCCATGATTAGAGCTACTCTGCTGTAACAGTGAATGGTAGTGAGCAACAGCACAGGTAAGTATACTCTACAGCTGCTGTATAGCTTGTCAGTATAGATATATATAATCCCTAGAAATGGAGGCTCCCTTAGACCATCGGGTAATACAGGAGTGTAAACTGTGCAGGAGCTGAGTCTCAGCGCTGCCTGCTCTGTCATTAAGCATAGATAGCAGCGTCTGTGTCAGAGGGCTCAGTGCCTGCACCTAACTGAGGAGTTCTGCCGACGTGCCCGTTTCGCTAGTAGTGCTTAATCATGGCCAGTGTGGAGGGGAGATCCCATGAGACCCTGGGAGTATTTATAGCGCTGGTGGTTATGACCTAGAGTAACCCTTCAGCCTGCACATGTGCCCCTAGTGGTTGTCAGTGCAGGAGCTTGTAATGCTCTAAAGCCTGTCTGTGTGCTTTGACAATAGTGCTGGGTTGTATCTAATAAGTACTGTGGTTACAATGTTAACCATACACATTGTTGCTTGTGGATCTCAACTGTTACCATTGGTAATTTCAAAAGAATAAATGGATAATAACAATACTGTGTCAGGTTTGTGTGTCATTATTGTAATGTTGTTAGCCTAAACTTGAATTGCAATTTATATTTACTGGCAAGTGTACTGTAGGAGGTGAGACACTAGTAAATGCCTAGACAGACAGGGAGGGAGGGAGACAGGGAGGGAGACCGGGAGGGAAACAGGGAGGGAGACAGGGAGGGAGACAGGGAGGGAGACAGGGAGGATAGGATGGTTATAGATACCGGGGTGTCTGATTTGTTTCTGATTGTGCCTACAGTAGGTGTCCAAGTACACGTTGTTAAAATTGTCTTTTAGTTTTACCGATATAGATTTTACCACATCTGCACACCCCTTGATAGATTACTCCAAAGCTTTGGTAGTTTATGAACTTCCTTATTTGGTCCATTTTAGTATTGTCCTAGTTATGGAAGGTTTTCGTTGTAGTGAAATTTTTGCATGCTTTGCAGTGTTGGCAAGAGAAACTCCGGTATCAAAGCATGTCAACAACTGCCATAATGGTGACACAAATTTTATGTCCTTCAGAGGCATAGATCAATTCTCATTGGGCCAAAGGAAAGGGGATATTGACGTGATCCTCTTACAAAAAGAGTCACGTTGGATCTATACCCTGCAAGCACTTTCACCAAAAGGGTTAAATGAAGGTTTCATGTTCAGTCCTTTCTTATAACTATAATCATCCTATAACTGTCATCATGATATGGTTTGGCATTTACTAGTGTCTCACCTCCTACAGTACACTTGCCAGTAAATATAAATTGCAATTCAAGTTTAGGCTAACAACATTACAATAATGACACACAAACCTGACACAGTACAGCTAAACCCCGTTATAACGCGCCTCGCTATACCGCGATTCGGTTATAACGCGGTTTTCCCATGGCTCCCGTTTTTTTTGAACACTGCACACACTGCACACACTGCACACACTCACTGCACACACACTGCTCATTGCTCACACTGCACACACACTGCACACTGCACACACTGACACACTGCACACACACTGCACACTGCTCACACTGCACACACTGACACACTACACACACACTGCACACACACTGCACACACACTGCTCATTGCTCACACTGCACACACTGACACACTGCACACACACTGCACACACACTGCACACTACACACACACTGCTCATTGCTCACACTGCACACACACTGCTCACACTGACACACACTGCACACTGCACACACACTGCTCATTGCTCACACTGCACACACCTCACACTGCACACACACTGCTCACACTGCACACACACTGACACACTGCTCATTGCTCACACTGCACACACACTGCTCACACTGCACACACACTGCTCACACTGACATACACTGCTCATTGCTCACACTGCACACACTGACACACTGCACACACACTGCTCACACTGACACACACTGCACACTGCACACACACTGCTCATTGCTCACACTGCACACACTGACACACTGCTCATTGCTCACACTGCACACACACTGCTCACACTGACACACACTGCTCATTGCTCACACTGCACACACTGACACACTGCTCACACTGCACACACACTGACACACACTGCACACTGCACACACACTGCTCATTGCTCACACTGCACAAACTGACACACTGCTCATTGCTCACACTGCACACACACTGCTCACACTGACACACACTGCTCATTGCTCACACTGCACACACTGACACACTGCTCACACTGCACACACACTGACACACACTGCACACTGCACACACACTGCTCATTGCTCACACTGCACACACTGACACACTTCTCATTGCTCACACTGCACACACACTGCTCACACTGACACACACTGCTCATTGCTCACACTGCACACACTGCACACACTGACACACTGCTCACACTGCACACACACTGACACACACTGACACACTGTTCACACTGCACACACACTGCTCATTGCTCACACTGCACACACTGACACACTGCTCATTGCTCACACTGCACACACTGACACACTGCTCATTGCACACTGCACACACACTGCTCACACTGACACACACACACACACACACACACACACACACACACACACACACACACACACACACACACACACACACTACACTTATACATAAATCAGCCTTACCTTACCTTGGGGATGATTTTTGAGGCATGTGGCTGCAGGGTGGGGGTGGTGCTGCGGTGGAGGGGGATGATGGCTGCTGCGGGGGCCCCCGATGCTGCAGGGGCTGGTGGGATGGCCCGGTGCAGCGCGGGGGGGCATGGGGGGGGGGAGGGCAGGACGACCCTGCGCTACGGCAGGGCCAGGGGGCCCTGTATTGCGGCGCGAGGGCCCTGTGCTGCGGCGGGGGGAACCGGACCGGAGGGGAATCCCCCCTCCATATCTCCAGTCACGCGGTGGCAGGGGGAGCCGGACCGGAGGGGAATCCCCCCTCCCATCTCCTGTCACGCGGTGGCAGGGGGAGCCGGACCGGAGGGGAATCCCCCCTCCCATCTCCTGTCACGCGGTGGCAGGGGGAGCCGGAACCGGAGGGGAATCCCCCCTCCCATCTCCTGTCACGCGGTGGCAGGGGGAGCCGGAACCGGAGGGGAATCCCCCCTCCCATCTCCTGTCACGCGGTGGCAGGGGGAGCCGGACCGGAGGGGAATCCCCCCTCCCATCTCCTGTCACGCGGTGGCAGGGGGAGCCGGACCGGAGGGGAATCCCCCCTCCCATCTCCTGTCACGCGGTGGCAGGGGGAGCCGGACCGGAGGGGAATCCCCCCTCCCATCTCCTGTCACGCGGTGGCAGGGGGAAGCCGGGACCGCGGGTAAAAACACTGATGCGGCGGCCATTTTTTTTTTTTTTAATTAGCGCGACCCCGTTAGTAACGCGGTGGTCTCGGGGTGGACCCCGAGGACCGCGTTATAACGGGGTTTAGCTGTATTGTTATTATCCATTTATTCTTTTGAAATTACCAGTGGTAACAGTTGAGATCCACAAGCAACAATGTGTATGGTTAACATTGTAACCACAAGTACTTATTAGATACAACCTAGCACCTATTGTCAAAGCACACAGACAGGCTTTAGACTAGAGCATTACAAGCTCCTGCACTGACAACCACTAGGGGCACATGTGCAGGCTGAAGGGTTACTCTAGGTCAGGGGTCATCAACCTCTTAGTCCTAAAGAGCCAAAATATGAGTAGCGCAACGATTTAGAATTTTTCAAAGAGCCATAAATATATTTTTACACCCCCCCCCATCACATCAGGCTGCCCCTCCCCCCCTAGGGTGACCTTGAAAATGAAAAACCGGGACACATTTTTTTTTTTTACATTACAGTTTATTTATTGCAGTACACTTATACTTTACTACCATTAGTCCTTGTTACATAGTTACGTGTGTGTGTGTGTGTGTGTGTGTCGGATAACCTCACTAATCAAACAAAAAAAAAGCCAGATGTGAATGATTCTGAACCCATTAACCAGTGTCAGGATGCCCCCTCTTCACAACTTCTAAAGCAGCAATCCCGCCTGGGATCTTACCTGATCCGCAGTCCCTCAACGTAGTGTTCTGGAGGGGAGGTGTTCCCTACCTGTCTTCCGATGTCTCCCGCGTGAAACTTGAGTCAGATCTGGAAGAAAGCAGAGTAGGTTACTTCGGTGTAGGTATACGGCAGTTAAGATAAGACAGGGTGGGTGAGGGAGACAGGGAGGGTGAGGGAGACAGGGAGGGTGAGGGAGACAGGGAGGTTGAGGGAGACAGGGAGGGTGAGGGAGACAGGGAGGGTGAGAGAGGCAGGGAGGGTGAGGGAGACAGAGAGGGTGAGGGAGACAGAGAGGGTGAGGGAGACAGGGAGGGTGAGGGAGACAGAGAGTGTGAGGGAGACAGAGAGGGTGAGGGAGACAGGGAGGGGGAGGGAGGGACAGGGAGGGGGAGGGAGGGACAGGGAGGGACAGGGAGGGATAGGGAGGGAGGGACAGGGAGGGAGGGACAGGGAGGGAGGGACAGGGAGGGAGGGAGGTAGGGAGACAGGGAGGGAGGGAGACAGGGAGAGAGGGAGATAGACAGACAGGGAGGGAGGAAAACAGACATGGAGGGAGGGAGGTAGTCAGGGAGACAGGGAGGGAGGGAGACAGGGAGGGAGACAGGGAGTGAGGGAGACAGGGAGGGAGAGAGGGAGGGAGAGAGGGAGGGAGACAGACAGGGAGACAGGAAGACAAACAGGGAGGGAGACAGACAGGGAGGGAGACAGACTGGGAGGGAGACAGACAGGGAGGGAGACAGACAGGGAGGGAGGGAGCCAGCCAGCCAGACAGGGAGGGAGAGAGACAGACAGGGAGGGAGACAGACAAGGAGGGAGACAGACAGACAGGGAGGGAGACATGGAGAAAGGGAGACAGGGAGGGAGGGAGACAGGGAGGGAGACAGGGAGGGAGGGAGACAGGGAGGGAGATAGGGAGGGAGACAGGGAGGGAGACAGGGAGGGTGAGGGAGACAGGGAGGGTGAGGGAGACAGGGAGAGTGAGGGAGACAGGTAGGATGAGGGAGACAGGGAGGATGAGGGAGACAGAGAGGGAGAGGGAGACAGGGAGGGTGAGGGAGACAGAGAGGGTGAGGAGACAGGGAGGGTGAGGGAGACAGGGAGGGACAGGGAGGGTCAGAGAGGGACAGGGAGGGTAAGGGAGGGACAGGGAGGGACAGGGAGGGACAGGGAGGGAGGGAGGGACAGGGAGGGAGGGAGACAGGGAGGGAGGGAGACAGACAGGGAGGGAGACAGACAGGGAGGGAGGGATGGAGGGAGACAGACAGATAGGGAGGGAGGGAGACAGACAGACAGGGAGGGAGGAAAACAGACAGGGAGGGAGGGAGGGAGACAGGGAGGGAGGGTGGGAGACAGGGAGGGAGGGAGACAGGGAGGGAGGGAGACAGGGAGACAGGGAGGGAGGGAGACAGGGAGGGAGTCAGGGAGACAGGGAGGGAGAGAGGCAGAAAGGGAGGGAGGGAGACAGGGAGACAGATAGGGAGGAAGGGAGGGAGGGAGACAGGGAGAGAGGGAGATAGGGAGGGAGACAGACAGGGAGACAGACAGGGAGACAGGGAGACAGACAGGGAGACAGACAGGGAGACAGGGAGACAGACAGGGAGGGAGACAGACAGGGAGGGAAACAGACAGACAGGGAGACAGGGAGACAGACAGGGAGGGAGACAGGGAGACAGGGAGACAGGGAGACAGACAGGGAGACAGACAGGGAGACAGACAGGGAGACAGACAGGGAAACAGACAAGGAAACAGACAGGGAGACAGACAGACAGGGAGGGAGACAGACAGACAAGGAGACAGACAGACA